>NC_081450.1:1492443-1519994 GCF_007210705.1 Tigriopus californicus | reverse complement strand
CCAACCATCCGGGTCACGCGGGCCAACCATCCGGGTCACGCGGGCCAACCATCCGGGTCACGCGGGCCAACCATCCGGGTCACGCGGGCCAACCATCCGGGTCACGCGGGCCAACCATCCAGGTCACGCGGGCCAACCATCCAGGTCACGCGGGCCAACCATCAGGGTCATGACCAACCAAGCAACCAAGAGCCATCCGCACACTGGTGGGAAATCCACACCCTGGCTGGCATTCCTCACTGGCAGGCACACCAGTGGGCAATCCAAACACCAGGGCTCCAGGCATCTGGCCTCCACAAGGGGCAACTGGCCTCCACACAGGCAAAACGGAAAGGCCGGGCTCTTGCAAGCTGCGTGGCCCTCTCCTGCACAACTCTCACACTAAGAGAGTTACGCTCGATCCTCTAAAAAAAGGAGAGCAACACGGGTGGACAGAGGGCAGCAGCCGGCCAAACCAACTGCGCCATGTCATGTACTCGTTGGGAGTGTATTGAGATGACTGTTTTATTATTTGACTAGAACGGGTTTATATAGGTAGTGACTAGAATGATAAGTGCAAGCATGAGCAATCACACCAGTCAGGTCCCTGCTCGGCATGGTCAACTAGCTGGCCACCTTCCATCCTGATCTCGCCCAGCTCACGCCCAACATCCGTGCCCTTCTGCTTTTGTCTAGATGCCTGAACAGGATCTTGATTTGCAAGGAATGCATGAGCTTATGGCCTCTGACTCTGTGGTGAAACCATTAAACCCAGAGCTGCCCACCACCCTCACTGATGCTAGCCGCCTTGGCCTTGCCTATGCCCTCCTCCAACATGACTGCGCCACTGGCGCCCCCCGTTTATTCACTTTGGATCATGCAGCTTGATTGGAGCGCAAGCAAACTATGCAGTGATTGAGCTTGAGGCTTTGGCCGTTGATTGGGCCGCGTTTTCTTGCTTGGGTGTGATAAGTTTGCCATAAAGACCGACCACAAACCTCTCGTCGGCGTGTTTGTCAATTCAATTCCGGACATTGACAACCCTCAGTTGCTGCCAGTTTGCGAAAAAACATCAGCTTACTCATTTTTCATGTCGTGGGTGGAAGGCAAAGACAACAAGATTGCAGAGATGACCTGGTTGGAGAGGAACTAAAACTAATGCTCCGGCTTTCGTACCTCTTCTTGGCAAGGTATGGGATGGGTGTGCCCGGTACTACCTGGACTGATGGGAGGCCTTGATCTTCCCCGAGACTTTATCATCCACTTTCCAGCTGTAGTTCACGTTCTAAACCATTTTCTTGTGAAGCTTCAGAAGTGGCTGGATGTCCCCCGCAAGCTAGATTGAGGATCACAGTCCAACTTCCCTGCTTCATGAATGGCACTCATTATTTGTGGGCTAATTGGAAATAACTACAGACTTAGGTCTACCAGACCTAGCTTCAAGGTATTTCAAGATGCCTACCTGCTCATTTCGCCGATTTGGGTGTTGTTGAAAATGGTGTAAATTTACCTGATTGGCCCTGTAGTCTCTTGATCTCGATAGTAAGGCCACCTTTCAATTCAAACCTGATTCAAAATTCATTAAATTGTGTCGTATTGAATAGAAATGATGCGAGTATCCGGGCACCTATGGATACTATGAACTATGTATCAGACATCTTGCCAGACTCAAAAATCATGAACCAAATCCATAAATCTCTGATGTTGAAACATTTTGAATTACATTCAGACTTCTGTTGCATAGAAGTCATTTCAAATGTTGGATTTTTTCCAGTCTCGACTCGGGCGCGGATGCCCTTGAAAGCATCAGTGGTTCGATATGCAGTGCTGACTATGTTTTGGTAAGTAATCAATCGCAGGTAATATTGTGTATGACTTTTCAGCCGGGCAAACTCAGTAGAATAAATGCAAATAATTACTTGCATATCTTAAACATGCTTCACCCATTTGGGCTCCAATGAGTTCGGCAAGTTTGCAAAAGGTCGAACAAGTCCAAAGATGTTTCACTAGGAGCATCAGACAACTCTCATATTGGGAGAGGTTAGAAAGTTTGGGATTGTACAGTGTTCACGGAAGGTTCAAAAGGTAACTGATACTGGGCGTCTTCAAATTTTCAATGAAGTCCAACTCTCTTCTTTCTCGGGCTCCTTCATTGTTCAATTTGCTGCCCTCAAATATTCGTAGGGCTTATGTAGGCGTTGATCCAGTAGCAAGATTTAAGTCAGACTTGGACAAGTTTTTGACTACAATTCCGGATCAACCTTATATTCAAGGATTAGCCAGATCGGCCAATTCTAATTCGTTGGTCGATCAAATAATATATATCAATAAAAGTCAAGTAAAATAAATAATCTTCTCGTCTTGAATTGCTGGGATTCCAATCTCGGTAGCGGTAAGGAAGTCCGCAAAAAAAGCATCCATGAGCTTTATCCCAACCCAGGATTCAGGGTCAATTTTAGTAACCGTAGATACTTAATTTGACTGTAGAGGCTCGAGAATCCAGGCTAGTCAAAACAATGAAGTCCACCTCTCTTCTTTCTCGGGCTCCTTCATTGTTTCATTTGCTTCCCTCTAATATTTGTAGGGAATACGTAGGCCTTGTTGATCCGGTATCATCTTTCAAGTCAGACTTGGACAAATTTTTAGATAGCATTCCAGATCAACCCTACATTCAAGGGCTAGCTCCGTCTGCCAACTCCAGTTCATTGATAGACCAAATATCATATAAATATTGAAAGGTAATAAGTAGACAAATTATAACCTTTCATTTTAATAGTACTAGGGATTGCATTCCCTGTTGCGGTTAAAAAGTCAAAAACCAAACCCAAACCCAAAAGAACATGATCGAGCTTATGTTCAGTTTTGACATCATAGTGAGGAAATGTGTATTTATACTAAGATATTAGAAACTATTTTTAGCTTTTTTTCTGCATGTTTCAGAAAGGCGTGACATGTTTTTTTGGAAAATTGAAAAATTATTTCATAACTTTTGACGATTTATTTAAGATATAACTGGAGCAGTTTGAGGTCAAAATTGATGCAAAATACAACATGTCAAGAGTAATATCTTAACGCTTGTGTAATGGTTTTCTATGAAATTTCATTTGAAAACCTAACTAAGGATGTTTCCATCTTCTTATAGTTTGTCAATTGATTAATTTACGAATCAGAGCTGCTTTTCATGTTGTGCGAGTATTTCAATAGAAAGTTCTCCTTCTGTAATTTTAACTAAAAACGCTACTGGAGTATTGGCATTTAAGCAAGCTCTTTGTAAATGTTATAGGTACCCCTAGAATTAAGACGCTAAATTAAAAAAGAGTGGTTCTGGAGGTAGCATGAACAATGCAAGATTTTTCTTCTTGGAGTGGGTTCAAATTCCATTATTAGAAGCAAAATTCAACGGAAGAACTCTAAAATCGTTCCAGTTCAGGAGTTTAATAGAGAAAAGCAACGTAAAGAAGTATTGAACAACAAATGGAAATTGAGCGGTCGTTGCGAGCTCATAGAATGCCAAAATACCTTTATCAGATTCAAGCAGGATTTCAAAAACTTGAACAAGTTCAAAGATCAAACTTCGATTAAAAGTCGTGACATACAGCTTTTGATCTAAGCTTAGAACCTATCATGTAGTGTCCAAGTTTTCAATAATTTTCTCAAAACAACAAAACCTAAAAATACTTCTTTGTCGATGTGTTATCGAAAGGTCTAATTGTCATGATTGAATTCACACATGCGTTTACCATAGTCTGGACAAATCAGTTGTCATATCAAAACACAAAAAAGGCTTTATATCGAACCAGTTACAGGCTAGTTGTTTTGAATGGTTTACTATATCTATAGCCATGGATTCTTAGACACTAAGTTGGCTAAACAGTACAACAAACCGGTTTGTAATCAATTCCCAAGAGACCATGCACGGTGCTGTTTTACCAGCCAAGTGGTCGGTCGTCCGACACCCACTGTCTAGAAATCTGTGCTGTAGCAATCTGTGTCAAGAAACATACGCTTTTTTTTAATACGGGTTATCTTCTAAGCCATAGGCCAAAAATAAGTTCTAATGTAGGTTTTTTGATCATTTTCCACTCCAATGTTACTTCGAAGAATTCAAGACCAACGTAATGCTTACGCTTTTTCTACATAGATCCCTGGCGCTCAGGACACCCCATTGACCATACCTGGGCCTATTCCAGCCGTTGTCGGAGCCCTTTGTGGGCGGGCATTCCGCGTTGAGGCCAATGCGGCGGCAGATATATATGATCCGGCTTCACATGTATCGGTTTGTTGTGAGTATTGGATCATTTAAACTACATACAGTTGTCTGAATATTGGATTGGGAGGAAGAACTGGAATTAAAACGCGATTTGGTGCATAATTACCAAGTGAATCATGAAGCAGACCTTGTCTTAGAATAGAGAAGACTGCCGTCCTTACTAACTTTGGTTTTGTTTGAGAGGAGCAAATCCGCTCAATTCGCGCAGTTTTGGCCACCCTACTGATGCGCCATCATGCTGGCCAGATAGCATTTTTCGATGTTAATTTATGGAAATTACCATTATTTCAAGGCCACTAGCATTGAATTTTTTTTTATTAGCATTGGTCTGGTTTTTAAATTTAATCTAGCATCATTTGCAAGGTCCAAGAACTGTGAAATATTGTTTAGCATTTTAGCATTTCCTAGCATTGTTTCACTGAAAGAATGCGTAAAGGGGAAGCAGATGAAAAATACCTCACAAGGGAATTGTTCTTGGCTGTGTTAACAATGTTCTGTCATTGGATCCATTTGCTATTCGATGAAGTTGATACGATGTAGCCACAAAGAGATGTCCATTTTGATGTTTACTATATGTTAAGCAATCAAAATGATTTATTCTAGTGGCATCGCAATTTGAAGGGAAATTTAGCCAAATTTCTGTATATACCAAGACTTTTGGCAAATGAAAAAATTACGTTCTACTGTGGGTTGGCTAAAACAAATAAAGAAATTGATTAATGTGGTCAGTGCCTGAAAAAGGACTGAGTCGGAATCTTTAGAGAAATGCAAGTATGGCTTGTTCCGTCCACAATCGAGTACATCATCCTAAGATGACATGGATAAATGATGTACAAGATGAATGATTGTTCCCGGAACGGTTTTTATCAAAATGTGAAGATAATGGGTATTATGATCTTGGAAAAATCGCAAAGTTGGTGGATTGCCCATTGTGTAGTCCGTTTGTCGGTCAGATGTCGACCAAATGCCAGCCTAATGCTCGTGAAGACGTCGTGATCCATCACAAGTAGCTCCTCCAGCCCTTGATCATCCTATCACCAAGGAATAGCTCCAGTACCCAGAGGGCTGGTCAGCCCAGCTACAACCATGGGTGAAGAATGACGGATACATGTTGAAGGGAGGAGAAAACAGGAAATTCTCGGTCATCGAACGACATTCTCGTGATCATTTTGAGAAGGGGGAAGAGAATCTGAATAAGCAAATCTCATCCCCAATAATCGATGTCACCAAAATGTCGGTCAGACCCAGTGGTGGTCAGATGTTGCCCACATGCCACACCCTACAGAAAAGACAGACATAATCCATTGTCGGCAATCCGGGAAACCCCTTGATGGCCAATGTGGCTAGCCTGACGAAAGGAGGTCAACCCTGGACATTGGTATGTGAAAATCCCTGTTGCGGTCAGATGTCATACAGGCGCAACGGTTTTACCCAAGAAACCGTCGCCGTCCACCAAGGGCCCTGGAACAACCCGTTTAGCCTCCATGTGGAAGAGGCGTAAGCCAACATTGCAAGAGAAAGTTAAATCAACGGCAGTCACATTTTTGGGCTCGAGCAGAGCAGAGCCACCATTTGAACCTCTCGGACAAGGGACCATTGAACATTGCAAGTGATAGCAACTCCCATCGTGAAGCTCTTGCTGGTATTTGAATTGAGAACATTTTGATAGACGTGCTGGAGGTTGAGTCGATCCATTTTTGAATAAGAGCAGTGAAAGTCAACGCTTGGAGTCGGGACCCAGGAAGCCGTGCAGAGTCAAGAGGACCTGGGGAAGTGCATAGCATACATCAGTGAGCCAGCATAGACGAGTTGAAAAGTCTCTGGAGCTGAGTACAAGTGCAACTTCTGAGTTATACTCCGTCAATTCGATTCTGGACCTTCAATCCAATCGAACCGACGTCATCGCCGTGGATCTCCGTTGGACAAGAATCACCCTCATCAAAAAGTAGGATCAAACCATTTTCTGTCCATGCATGTTTTCCCTCTTCCATGGCCCAGCAATTACCCCCTCTTTCATTACCCGAGCAAGACAGCTGATTGGTAGAGTGTCATTTTTATGTAGAGCAATTGAATAAAGTAGATGGAACTGTAACCGAAGTTCATCTTTGATTTGGCAAGAGTCCGGTGTTAGACTCTAAGTGTAGAGATCAGCATCGTTTGATAGATGCACAGTAGACTAGGATAGTGACCACATTTTGCAGGATAGTTAGCCTTGAAGATTGGCCCAGGTATGCCAGACAACCGAGATTGATCTGGGACCAGTGGGGAGTAGAGGTAACTAGCGATTTGTATCCTTAGTCATTTGATGATTGTTTGAGGCCCTGATAAAGGAAGCTCAAACTATTGCTCGTAGGCCCTGATTAGGGTTATAACCGGAGGCCTTAAGATAGGTCTAAGAAATTTAAGCCCATGTACTAGGTGCTCTCCATCTTTGAGAGCTATCAAGGTATTTTTACCTAGTGCTTGGGTCAGGAGTTCCATGTTTCCGTTCACCACGGGAATTCAATAAGTCAGGACCTTTCACCCCTGGCTGGTGGACGGAACATGGCTTAATTTCATTGTATTCTTTAAGTAAGCATAAATATTTTGGTTCAGTTCATTGTATTCCGAAAAGTATTTCGCCTCTCACATTTGAGGTAAACTAAATCAAGTTTCAAAAACAATAACAAACATTCAAGATGGAAGAGATAGACAACTATTGAGCTTTATGGATAAAGACACTTGTTGCAGCTCTTGCTAATGTCCGCTTTGAAGTATGATGCACGCAACAAAAACAAATTATCTAATTTTTATGATCTAATCTCACCCCCCAAAAATGTTTTCTTTTGGACGATATAAACAATTTTTAACTGTGCGAAAACCTTGAGCAAAAAATCCATTTTCTTAGGATTTGAACAAGAAAGACTTGAAAATGAACGTCGAAAACTGAAAATTTTCCGGAGGCACTGACGTCACGATAAAGAGCGCGAAATTTAAACCGAGAACCTCGTCCGACCCCCTGGCCAGACACTGATTCGTTGGTGAATCAGACATCATTTGGATATAGTTATGGATAGCATTTAATGCTTAGCCATTTCAAGTAGTTTTCACTAGCTTTAGGTTATTGTTCCGTTAATGTAGAAGAGGTATTTAATTTGACCAGAGGCCAGTTTTTAAATGTCCTACCTCGGAGTTAGGGGTTTTGACGTTAACCGCCAGGAACCTATATTCGCCAAAGTGGTGAAGAAATGCTCTTTCTACAGATCTGGGTAACGTCAAGCCTTAACTCAGACCTTAACGCATTTTAAAACTCGCCTCAGATGTGCCAAAGGCAATGACCCGATCATGTTGCTGACATGCTTTACAATAAATGGATATTTTGCTACTTACTTTGAAAGCTAAAGAGGGGTGAATTTGAAAGTGGCCGGTGGAAGATATTTTCATCAAAGAGTTTGTTTGATAACAGTTTTGTTCAATGGAGCAAAAACAGTTTTAAAAAGTAAGAAAGCCGGTTTTTTACCCAGTTGTCAAATATATGGTCATTTTGCGTTAAAGGCATGTAAAATATCCTTTGTAAGAAAATTGCAAAATGGTCTTGTCCAAAACTGGTCAAAAAACCTCAACTTTGATGTGAAATTGCAGCCTAATTTACCTGACACTATTTGCGATGACATGTTGAAAGATCTGATTTACAATATACGACATAGTGGGGACAACCAAAGCCTGTTTCTATATTAGATTATGTTTTGATGCGCATACACGATGATGATTCCTCAATACAGAAATCGTTTCAATACACTTTTCGCCCATCTTTTTCAGCTCGTCTCTTGCCTTTCCAAATTGGCGTCCATTTCGATTCTGACGAAGTTGACGTAACTGGCACAGGAACGGATGTTAACGAAGAAGCCAAAGCAGATGGTGGAATCATCGGTTTCAGCCTTGAATACCAGCAACTTGCCTGCTAACTATAATTCTTGATTTATCCATGTAATATTTGTATTTCTAACACTTTTGATTTGTTCAGTTGAGTTTATTCCAAAAATAAAGTAATCAATGTCAAAAGATATTGAGAATAAGAAGCAATTCAAAACTTCAGCAAAAAAATACAACTCATGGGAATTGATTACTCTTGTGAAGTGAAGGAGGAGGGAAATATAGATGTCAAATTGGGCGCCCTGATTTTGGGCTCAGGTGTCGAATCCTGTGGAGCAAGAGCAAAGACGAAAATGACGAACAATGCTTATTGCGCTACAGGTGCTCACAAAAATGTAATACTGGAAAGCTTTGTGCCACAACATTCACAAATCATATCACAAATCAATTGATACTGTGTTGTTGCAACGTCTCAATATCAAATTACTCTTTGTTCCNATCCGACGTTCCCCTTTCGGATTATGGACATGTTCGTACAACAGGGAACCCGCTTAATCATGTCACGAAACCTATCTACAGAAATAAAGCTTCCTTTTCCGGCCAGTCAGACGGAGAGACAACCTCATGCGAACCAGCTGTGTGTCATTTATGTCTAGACTTCTAAATCAAGGTGAGAACTTTAAGGTTATATTATTCTGCTAAATCGTTAACGAGAGAGTTTAGAGGAGTCGCAACAACAGGTGCTCACAAAAATTTAATACTGGAAAGCTTTGTGCCACAACATTCACAAATCATATCACAAATCAATTGATACTGTGTTGTTGCAACGTCTCAATATCAAATTACTCTTTGTTCCAACAGAACGTTTGGCATAAAAGGTTCCAGGGCAACCCGACCCAGCGGACAACTCGTCTGAGCGGACAACTTGACCCAATGAACAACTCGGCCCAATACAGATATTAAGCCCAATATGTTGGCTTACAAATATTTCATGCTTGTGGAACAAAATTGAAACTGTGATGTCAAAATTTGAAAGGTTTTTACACAATTCATCATTTGATCTTTAAAAGCAAATTATGTTTACATCAACCAAGGTGCGAAAATCTAGTTTGATAATGTTTCAATCAAACTTGATTTTTAATTCAATGCCTTACTGATGCTAACATTTTTGCAATCAAATTGAATGTTGACTCAACAAGCTGTAGTTTTGTTCCGCAATCATGTTTATTTGGTCAGTATGTGGTGTTTAGTTATTGTACTGGGTTGAGTTGTCCGCTGGGCGAGACGTCCGGTCAGCGGCATAGACAATTGGTCTAAAGCTGTACTATGTTAAAAAAACAATATGTGCAAAAGTGAGTGTTTTTTTGATTTCGTTCATTGATTTTGTCAAATGATATACTTTCTAGAATACGGTTTTCTCCACCCATTCCGTTCAGGATATTTTGTACGATCAAAAGAAGAAAAGAATTTATTCCAAATATAACGTGACACTTCGTCTGTAATTCATTACAGATATTAGCTGATAGTAGTCTCGCTGTCTAACACGGCTGTTGAGTGAATTGTAGATCATATCCCACAGTGGCCATTGTGTCTGTCAACGTTCCAAAGGCATCTTTGAAAATGGTCAAGACTTGAAAGGGCGTGGTTTGGCTCGTCACTACTCCTGATATGGTATCGGCATCGATTGTGCTGAATTTGGACCCACAATGCATGGAATTCACGAGATTGGGGATGAACACTACCGTGTCTGGGCATGCTATGGTCTATGAAGGTAAAATAATGCCAATCAGAACATAATTTCATACCGTGTGGAAAGGAGAAGACATTTTTGCAGATTTTTAAAACATTTTACCTTTTGAAAGTCAAGTTCACATACATGAAAACACTATAATTCAGCAAATTACCTCAGCATTAGCTTCAGGTGTAGCAGCAGTGTCCCCTAAGAGATTAAAGGTATTAGCTGAGTATTGAATGGAGCAGTATCCTGAAAGAGAAAGTTATCATCAATTCACAGCTCAAGCAGAAATATTCACGCGACCATGTAACTACTCATTACTCACTAAAAATATGATCAAGTCATAGAAAGAATGAATATCAACTTCTCGAGTACTTCTGCTTTCTTTTCAAGCTCATAGAGGATAAATTTACGAGGTGACTCGTGGAACACAGTGCTTTATTTTGGAACCCTGAAGCTCAGACCTTGGAAATGACAGTTAAATTAATATTGCTTTGAAAGTACTTACTTCAAATATGTTGGACTGACACTAAATAATTTGGATTTTAAAATACAATTGTCCCCAACCTATGAATCTTTTCTTTGGGAAATCAAAATTTCTTGAAAATTGATGCGTAGAAAGTTATGCTGAATTAGGTTAGAGCATGAGAATCTGGAAATCGAAGCTGAATCTAATATAAAACATAAACCCGAGCAATGTGACGCTTGGACCAAGATATGATAAACCTATTGAGTCAAAGGCAATGAAAATTATTATCAGAAAAAGTCCTCAAAATATTTGATCAAGAGCGTGATGAATTAGGGACAATACATTTTCACACAACCTCATTTTCGTTCGACGTCACTGTCCAATTCCTTGCAAAATTTTAACCTCCCATACGCCGAGTGCTATTGGTCAGCTATAAGCGATTAAATGCCATTTTCTGTGCGCTCTGGGCAAAGGAGAGGAATCTGCCATCTCTCCTAAACTAAATGTTTAATTACGTATTGTTCATCCTGCAGCTTCATTCATATTGCCCCAAAAGACATGGTTAATGTGAAGCCAGAAATAGTGTAAAACTTGTCAGATAACGCACCATGCCGAATAGAATAACCAAGGGCATTGAGGTTCTCTTAAAACGCACATTAAGCCTCGACGGTCACTAGCATTGACCCTAAATCCTGGGTTGGGACAAAGCACATGGATGCTTTTGAAGACGTACAGTATCGGGTACCTTTCGTACCTTCTCTGAACACTGTACAGTCCCAACTTTTTTAGGCTCTTCTAATAGGAGAGCTCTCTCATTCCTGTGATGTTCCTAGTGAAACATCTTTGGACTTGTTCCAAATCCCCAGACTATCCCCAACTAGTTAACAGGAGGACATTTTTGTAAGAGAGGCCTTTAAAGGTTCTGTTTACTATTTGTGAAAGCTGGTTTTATTCAACCTCTTTATGGCGTCCCTCCCAAATAAATCGGATGACTGAGGAGAGATGGGATAATGTCGACGCCAAGAATTGAAAAAGTTCTCTTTAAGATATACGTAGCTTCACCGTCAAAATCGACCAACCGAGCACAGAGAAACTCAAATTTTGATTTTCGCTAGAAGCGTTTATGTTTCTGAAAAGCTAAAATGTTCCAAGTGTTCAGGTCCATACAATGTGCAGATTATGACGTAAGAAACATGACTCAAAGAATGGAACTTTTTGCCAGAAATGACGAATCTGTTACAATACACCGGTTCGTTTTTGGATTCATATCAAAATTAGGTATTTGAACTGGAGCGGCATTTATGAAATCTGAATGGTAACTGCCTTTCAGTAACTTTTTAGTGACAAAAAATATTTTAAGCAATAATTAAAAACCCAATTACCTCGTTCTTGTCGAATACAGGTGAGATAGTTCTGGTCGTCGTTGATAACCATGCCTTGAAAATTGTAGCTTTGGAAGGATCCACTAACCCCCGTGAAATATTGAACACAATTCGCAGGTGCCCTAGAACGAAAAAAAACACAAATACTTCAATATATGTGTACAAGGCAGTTGTATCACAAACGATCAGGTTATACTTATTCAATGAAGAGCACTGATAATATGTGACCTTGATTTCGTAAGTAGCTGCTGCGCTTGTTATGTCAAAATTAATCCTGGCCGCATCACCAGTTGTGCCTGTCTCCACAAACACTAGAATATGGCGGAAATCAACTTAATTCTTCTCATTTATCGCCATAGGGCTTACAACTCGAATTAGATTTTACTGTGTTGACCACTCAAGGTTCCACAAACTACGGGAGGGTTCACTCCCGTGGGACTTGTCGCTGTGAATACATCACCCGAAATTGAACAGTCACCTGAAATTAGACATATCCAAGTTATGAAGTAAACACTACATAAAATTTGAATTTTCGGCCTGCTCTTGGTCAGCTACATAAGTTTTTGACAACATAACTTTGAAACGATCGACTTTGCATGCAAATGATATAAAATTGACCTACCGTTGATTGAAGAGATCTACGTTTCTTGTTTTATTACTTTAATTCGAAAAGTGGCTCAGAGTGGCTATGACCAAGAGCAGGCCGATATGCCGGCAAGCTCGTTCGCAGTCCATATTTCTAGAAGTCCGTGGTTAGATTTACCGAATTGTGTGTCGGCTGCCCCAGCACCAGGAGGGGAACTCGTTTGGAAATTGTCGAAGTCCATGCTACAAACAAACACAAAATGAGATGCCATTGGTGCTAATTGTCCAATGTTGCGAAACCGCTAGCATTTTTAATCAGTTGCATGAACACGTCAGTGTTGGGGGGAATTCGGGTTTGTAATGGAAAAATAAAAATTCCATCGTTAGGGTATAGGAAAAAATAAAAAAATGAAACAGAAATAGTTTGGATAAAATAGAGTGTGACATGAAAACCTGGGACTTAGATAAGTAGCACCATTCATAATTTGTATCAATTTATTTCATGCAAGAAAAAGAGTGGCCTCCATGCAATTAAATGGCTTCCTGGATTCTACTTGAATAGAATACTTTTTGCCCATACAATTCTGCCACATTGTAGAATCAACTCATATTGCATGATTTTCCAGTTTATCCGCTATTTGTATTTTGCTCAAACGTTTTTTGTTAAAGCCTAGATCAGTTGGAAACTTTATTTTCTAGCTTCATCAACTAATCAATAAAAACAAATGGGTTTAACCTTGCCCTGAAGAGGATATTGCCATAGGGCGTTGTTGGTTTCGAGTTATTTCATAACAAAGGTCTTAAAATATGCACGCAAAAATTAGGGTGTTGACAAATATGATTCAAAAAGTGATTCAATCAAAAAGGGAAAAATTGAATTTGTAATAGACTCACAGAAAACATGTACTCGTACAACTGGAAGGTGGACAGGTAGCGAAAAATGTTATGGAAAAAGTAGTCACATAATGTAACATTCTTTCCTTCTATTTTTCCTTTCTACCTTTTTAAATTCCATTCAACAAATGAATCATTTTTGAAGCAGACAAGGAAATCAGTTTTTACCTGAGGCCTTGCCCCAATTCAGATATCTGGTTCAACTCGAATTATTTCGGCAAAGTTCTCACTTTCGAATACGTGTACCAAATATTGAAAAACACGGCTAGTTTGACGTGAATTATTGAATGGAGCGTCTTACCGAATCTGACACAAATCTAAAATGAAATGAATCAAAAGTAAGACAAAGCAATTGTTTCCACTCTGCAAAGTCGGATTTACCTTCACAAACTCGGGAGAATATATATTCACAAGATCCTGTGGCGGTTGCCGACGGAAAGTTTGGGTTCTGCAATTGAAAACATATGTAGAATCATTCCAAAGGTTCTCTTGCTTGCTTGCTTGCTTTCATTCATTCATGATATACTTGATGAAAAGTTTTCGCTTACCGTGATGTACGTACAATTCTAGAATCAAAACATCTCATGTAGTAATCCTCAATCAAACACCAACCCAGAGAAATGGCTCACCTCGTTTACGGTGGATCCACATGTACTCAGAGTAAACCCACAACATACTCCAAAACCTGAAACAAAACGTGTCACCAAATCTGGTCTTGCTCCAAAATTTCAAACATTGACCAAATTGCGGATCATTTTGCACTGCAAAAAAATCATTATAGATAACCCTTACCTGCAGCACAATTTCCACTGGCAGATCCACTACGGTCAGTGCATTGTTGAGTAGTCATACAAATGCCTCGTTTGGACGTGTCAGAGGCTTGAACGCATGGTCCTTGTTTGAATTGGACAATACTAAATAAGGACAACAGTTCTGAAAGAAAGATATAATTTGAAGTCATAGAATGATTAACAATGAAAAATGAGAATAACAATACTTGGTTCCCGATTTGATGTGGAGTTGCTCTCTGCGTTGGCTCCAAAGAAGCCAATGACAAAGAGAGCGAACCTCAAAGAGCTCATTGAACCCATGTCCACTCCTCTCGAGAATCTGAGCACGACTGAACAATTTTGATTGTGGACGTTGGGTGGGCGTGTGTGCAAGCTCAGGTGAACATATCATGCCATATGCACAACAGATTAATGAGTTATGGCATATTTTATAATTTATCACATGCTACCGTTTTCTGTTGGTGTGCAGAAGTAGATAATGGATGAGCGAAATTGTGATTACCAAATATTGAAAGCAAGGCACCGGAAATCCGTCGCAGGTAGTGTCAACGAATTTGGAATGATTTATTGGTGACTTGTTGTTTTTTGGCGAAACTTGCTTTGGTTGACTGTCTTTGACGGATTTTATTTGCGCAATTCATTTGACGATTGCCAGGCAGATAGAGAATGGTTTAGAATGTACGTATATCCAGTGGTTTATAAATTGATATCTTTATGCGTTATTTCTACTAGAGTAACATGTCCTTATCTTTACAATTTGATGATAGCCAATGAAAATTGGGCCCAATAATATTGCATCATTTGCCGATCTTCACAATGTCTAAATACTATTCGCTTTACAGAAGTATAAAGCTTGCCATGAGAGGACCATAAAGGTTAATAATCTATTCAAAATCAATTTGATTGTCAAATGTGTGTAAAACTTTAGATTTTCTCTAAAGTATATCGTTTGGAATGAGATGTACTTGCCTCAAAAAGCAAATAGTTTTCTTATTGTCAAGAACATATTCTTACTATCCCTCTATAAGTGAAATTATATGCTTATGATCAAATTCCATAATCGGTGGAATATGTATTGACCCAAAAAGATTGAAAATGGAACTAGCGTAACTAAGGAGTGTTATGTCTTTACCTAGAGCTCTAGCCCAATCTATGACAAGTTACTCTCACTTTAAAAACATAAAAAGGGGTAACATGTGAGAACCTTGTTGTTCTATGCCTTAGACTGAATTCTTGAACCCGGTTTATTTTCCTTGTTCATGATTCTCGTCAATAATGCTTGTTGGTTGAGCTCGGATCGAAACAAATTTGAGGATTGAAAATTGTCATCAGCTCTGGAAGCGTTCAATCAAAAGGTGTTCGATCCTTGAGCAGCCTTGCGTAGCATGAAATTAAAACTCGGGCCCAACATTACTCAAAGCAATGGATCGACAAACAAACGTATAATTTGATAGGCATGAGAAATTATCACGGCTTCCACCAGTTAGTGGTTCTGATCATTGATTTTTGGAATTTGCCTCTTCAAGTGTTCCACTTGACTGGGAAGTTGCCATTGATTCCGAGGGCGAACTTCACGCTTTTTTGGTACAAAATCAACATGCCTAAAGATTGATTAGCCTTGGGTCCATCATTAATTTTCTTTCGATCAATGGTGATATAAGCAAGTGATACCCGTAATCTTATGAAATATTCTGGTTCCTCGTGATACCATAAGATTCATTAATAAGGCGCATTTTATGATAGTTCCACGAGCAACTTTTGAGGCACTCACTCAGCTTAATGTGCCATTGAACTGTATGCTAGCTTGAGCTCTTTATATTTTATGTATTTCATCATTAATTAAAGAAAGAAAAAATATCATGTCTGGCCTAATTGGCTTGAAAATAAATGTTTTTGTTTTTTTTTCAATTTCTTGAAATGTCTGACCATTCAAGTATTTTTTTAATTAAACTTAAACCTCAAAAGAAAATCCAAGGTCTCGATTTTTTTTCTTTGATTGCTTGAGGAGAAAGATGATGTGTAGAAAAACAACTTATGAATTTCCCCGAAAAGATTTTGCATCCGGATTCTGCATCTTGGATTGGTTTTTATAACCGAATAAGTTTAAACAACAAATAATCCCCTTAAATGAAAACAGTGCTTGTATCGGGATTGTTCCGACAACCGAATTCCCTATAACGAGATGTCATTGTACCAAAGTTTAACAAGCTGAACTTCACGAAAGGCATGGCTTTGAGGTCAAATCGAAAAGCATTCACTGTATTTCCACTTGAATGTTTTATTTCATTAGGCTGTTCATTTGAATATCTATATTCTATATTGTCATTGAATTCTCTACAGTGTCAATGGGCTTAAGCAACCTGAAAAGATGAATCGTTCAAATTCTGCATGAATTCGATCATCAACTACGTTCAACTTGATTCACTAAGCATGACCAGAATATGTTTTTCATAGGAAAATGGGGGAGCTCCAGTCTTGTGCCAACCTTTCCACGATGAAGTTCTGCCTTCTACTGATCAGTTTGACTGTTGTGACTTTGGGTTCTTCAAAGAACTCGTCCTCTTCCAATAGGAATGGCAAACGTAAGGACTTTAATAGTCATTTACTGTTCTTGGACAATGCATAGACATTAACGCTTTTTGTTCTGCTTTTAGTGCTATCATTGTTCCAAATCGTTCAATTTCCAGTGAGTCCCAACTATTTCTTGAGAATGCAGACACCAATCCCCAAAACGCTTGACTCTTAATCCTATCCTTATAGAATGATCCTTGTGTATCTACTTCACGGAATGGAACCTGTTACACGAGTAAGTTCCTTCATTTTCATTCCCCATTCTCAGATCAGGACTTATGAGTTCAAAACGAAAGGAAATTATCCGCCGCTGACCAAAGGTGATGGAAAGTTTTTCAACTTATGACAATCATAAAGAAGTAACTTTTCATTTTGGTTCCTTGATAATAGGTTGGATTTGAAATCTGTTTGATTCTCATTGAAGTTTTATCGTTTCGTTGTAGGCGATGAATGTGAGAGCAGAGGAGGATCAAGTTCAGGAAGCTGTGCTCAGGGCTTCGGTGTATGTTGTATCTGTAAGTATAATCAGATGTGTTTCTTAAAGAGCAACGATCCTTGAGTGAAGATGTGTTCGAATCTTTATCGAAAAAAAATATTCATGTTTCTTGGGTCGAAGAACCCTCCGTCACCCTGGTAACCTCTATTGTTACAAAAAACACGTATTTAACCGTTAATAAAAAAACTAAACACCTTGAAAACAAACTCTATGAACGTTATCGAGACTCATTCTTTAACTAATCTTCAGACCTTACATAATTGATTCTAGTCTCTTTGGCCTGTGGAAGTTCCATATCCGAAAATTGCACCTACCTAGTTCAGACGGGTGTCACAAGTGTCTCTCCAAATCCATGCACCTACTCAGTTTGCAAGTGCTCCACTCAGATTTGTCGCATTAGATTCGATTTCACGGTGAGTTATGCTTGTCCATTGAAATATTGATATGGATTTGAAATTAATGTTTGCTTACAGATTTTTGACATAGCTCCCCCGGTCTTGGGAGAGGTAATGGATCCCCCTGTGGCAAATCGAGGTAAGCCGCAAGTTCTTGTTTTTACTCCTTCATTGGAATGAACGATTTTGAAACTGAGATATAGGTATGAAATTAGTGATTGTCGGAAAACTGTTTCGCTCAAAATCTGGGTTTCGTTATTTTTACAAAGAGCGACAAATACTTGCCGAAATCGAGCTTACTTTTCATCGGTTAAATGGTGCTTTTTCTGGGATGATAATATTTCTTCAATATTTGCATCCTATCCCACAGTGTTACACACACCATATTCAGATGCAAAGACTTCCTGTAACGATCTTCGTAGCTACAAAACCAAATTTGATCTACCTCAGTAAAAAGGAAAGTTTTGAAAGAAGTTGCGATTAGCATGTTAATCTTCTTATCAGAAGCCAAAAATAACTTCATAGTTGCCAAACTAATGGGGAAGTTTATGCAAGCACTGGCAGGCTTATTTGTTTATTGGTACCAATGACGGTGAAGCAAATTTGGCGTTTCAAGCATGATTTTGACAAGCTGACCCTTCTTCTTTGACAGTGCAAAGAGGAAATCTCAGATTTTTAAGACTGGCTTGAAGCGTCAAATTTGCATCACTAACACTGGCAGGTACATTTCATTGCTACTAATAGAGCTTGCTTACCTGAACGCTCGAATAGATTACGTGACTACTTTTAATTGCGTATTCAATTGCAATTGTATCAACATCTATGAAGCAGACACAGACATGTCACGCTTCAAAAGCAGTATAAATTAACCCCAAAATGCTCGGGTTAAATTTGAAAGCAATCTTAAAAGAAAAATAGTAATATTTTCGGTTTGGGGTTTCGCCCCAGCACTACTAAAATGAAAGGTTGAAATTCATGTATTTTTACCTTTCATCTTTACATGGTATCTGAATCATCGAAATAGAGTTGGCAGATCTTGTATGTTGAGTTGATCAAAAAGTTTGACTCAAATCCTACTACTAGATCAACACCCACATACTATTCCTTGCCGGAATAATTGTAGCACTGAGTAATAAAACTGAAATATATTTCCAATGATTCGGAGATATGCCAAAAAAATTAATTGAATAATGAAGGAGCCGACAAAAAAAGAGAAGAGAACTTCATTGTTCGAACTAGCCTGGATTCTCTCGGGCTTGAAGGTCCTCTCAAAACGCACGTTAAGCCTCTAGGGTCACTAGAATTGACCCTAAATCCTGGGTTGGGACAAAGCTCATGGATACTTTTGAAGACGTACAGTGTCAGATAACTTTCATACCATCTCTGAACACTGTACAGTCCCAACTTTTCTAGTCTCTCCCAATACGAGAGCTCTCTCATTCCTGTGATGTTCCTAATGAAACATCTTTGGACTTGTTCGACCTTTGGCAAACCTGCTGAACTCATAGGAGCCCAAATGGGTGAAGCATATTCAAGATGTGGCTGAACAATCGACTTGTACAGAGTAAGCTATCTCTGGACTTAAGCGTGCGATATTTCCAACCACACATTTGAAAAGCTTTACCCACCTTCAACTGGAAATGCTCATCAAACTTTCCATTATTTTGGAGGACTACACCTAGATCTTCATAGATAAGACCTGCTCAATATTTTTACCTCCATTATCTGCGAGTGGAGTATGCAAAGTAGTTGACCCGAAGGTCACTGAAGTTTCATTCCGTTCATGGCCATATTACTCTCAGTTGCCCAAGAGGAGATTCTTTCTATTTTACATATTAGATAATCCAATGCCATCTTTTAGGTCCGAGCTAGATAAGTTTTTAAACACAATTCCAGACCAGCCCTACGTACAAGGCCTATCTCGATCTGTCAATTTCAATTCATTGCAAGATCAGATATTTTACCATGCTTGACCTTGCCCACTATCCCGTGGGCCATTTATGTCTTTTATTTCTTTACCGGGGATTCCATTCCTTGAATCGGCGGCAAATCCAAAAATCGTTTGAAAAAGAGGCGTTGATCCAAATGTCCTTTAACGGTATTTTTTCCATTCAAGGCCATATCAATCATAGCAACACAATAGTAGATCAAAAAATCAACGTCATAATAATGATAAGAAATGACAATAAACAATAGTCATAAAGTGTGCAAAAGCGAATTCTAGTTAAATGGTCAGAATGGCAAAGTTGTTGGCTATAACCAATAAATGTGCTTTGTGACAAGACGAGGGTCGCAAGGCCACTCAAGATGTATTGAGAGAAGTGGTTAATATCGTAATCATTTTATATTTCACATACAAAGGTGTTTATGGGGGATTTGGGCTAACCCCGAAGGTCTAACTAGCATCTCATTACAGCCTTTCATGTTTTCAGAGCTTATAAAAGAGAGTTATTCATTGCTTTGATCTCTGAAAACGTAAAATATTTTACAATCAAATTATGAGCATTAAATCGCCACATGCCCTTTCTTTTGGGTGAGAGATGGCAACCGATTAAAAATGGACGGGTTGCAAAAGCAAGTGCAAGTCCTTTGTTCTCTAGAACTTCAAGATTGCAAGGCAAACCAATTTGTTTTGAAGCATGATCAAACGGGCAGTAAGTAGAATACCACAATTCTAAATTATTCATCTTCATGTCAGAATGTAAAATGTATAAAACTGTCCGTTTAAATATCATATACAAACAATGGTTTAATGATTAAAGAATGAAGTGGTCAAGGATGATAAAATAGTTGACTAGAAATCACAAAGAATATGGCTAGAATTGGTCTCGTCTTTGCTTTCTAGGTGGCGCTATCGGAGATTGCACCTCAGACACGTTTTCTCTCACTTCCCCTGGAGGCTCAGGGTCTCCAATCATTTGTGGCATCAACACCGGACAACATCGTAAGTTTTGAAGCTTTGTATAGCAGTGGGAAGAATTGCAGATTTGTTTTTTTTTTTGCAGTTATTGTCGATGCCTCCGATAATTGTAACGTGGCCGCATTCAATCTAGGGGGTAGTGGTTCAAGCACTCGAAGTTGGGACATCAAAGTGACCCAATATACGTGTGCCAGTGGTCTTGGAGGTAAGAAGGGACAATTATCAGTTATCAGCTAATTTTCACTCCCCGGTTCAGGTCAGCGTTATTGTTAAATCATAATCTAGTCGACTAATCGATTGCCGTGTCCATCATTGCATCAGATTTTTTGCGCATTGGCAAACAGTAGCAATACAATTTTAAGGTAAAATTTTCAATGTGACACTTTTTCTGTAGGGCCACCTGGATGTCTGCAATATCTAACTGGAGCCAGCGGAACCATTTCAAGGTATGTCATAAGTAGACCTGGGAAAAGAAGTTAAAAACGTAAAACCTAGTTTTTTTTACGTTTTTCAGTCATATTTTGGATAAACAAAAAAATCACTTTGAGCTTTTTGACATTTTTCATGCTCACTGGTTAAAATGGGAAGTTTGAAGAGTTTTTGGTTGCCGTTGCAGTAGATTTGACTTGAAAAAAATAAATAGAACAAGCTTGAAATATGGCTATAAGTATGAGCATCCCTTTTGATGAGATTAAAAATGGTCACTTCACACCAAATCCAAAACTGACTTTATTGAAAAAAAATTCTCGCGCTACATAACTTTTTGCTTATTCAAAACAAAGATATGCATTTGTTTTATTGCTTTGATTTTTTTCCAATATTTGAGAAAAAATTATTTCATCTATTAAGCATGTTTTTAACAAACATTACAATTTTTTACCTTTTAAACAAATTTTGCTGTATTTTCACCTTTTTATGACTGAATTTGCTACCTGTATTTTACCTTTTTTCAATCATGTTCATCCGTTACTTACCTTTTTTGCTGGTTTTTAACCTTTTTTCCGAGGTCTAGTCACAACTCATAACACAATTAGCTAGTGGTTTATACTTACTCGATGTACAACTTCATGCTTCAGTTTCAATTTTCCTATTGCGAATGCTGTTATCGGTCCCACAGGTATGATTAAGATGGGTTGGTTGATGAGCTGAAGTTGAGTGAACATTTGTTTTTGTATTTTCAGTAACCCATTTGTCGGATCAACACTACACTATTTGCATGCGCCAAGAGGCATCAAGATGTGCCATTTGTTACACACCCAGGATCCAATCCATTGCTCCAATGATAGCTGCTCAAGTAAGACACCTCTTAAAACGAAAATATGCAAAGATAATAAATGCAAAGAGTGGACTAAGGGAGCTGAGTAAACACTGAAGTTGTATTGAGGTCAATAGTAGATGCAAAAAGGAGCTCTTTCACTATTGTCCAAATTTACACCAACCAAATATTAACCAAAAAAACCCAAATTTTTGCCCAAGAAAGAGATCGGCAACGCTCTAAGTCCATTTCCAAATTCGGTTAGTTAGTGTCATGTCCGGTTTCAATTTGTCTCTTCCGTCTGTGGGTGTGGTATGAACTAAATTTTCCATCTGGAAGTGCTTGGAGCGATAGGGAGGTTTGAGGAAACAGAAAACAAGACTGTGGTGGCTTCCCTAAAGTTGATTTTTCTACTTCTTCTTCTTCTTTCTTTCAGAGTTCTTTTGGCGTGAGGTATGTTCAAAGCGGGTATGTTGAGGATTGACCTCCTGTTGCCTAAGAGAAACCTAAAAAATAGAGAGAAGGCGGTCAAGAAACTGGAAGAACTGGAGAAGACAATGAACAACAGGAATATTTGATATCCTCTTTCTGATAATGCGCGCTTTTGGATAGATTTTTGATTCGCAGATTTTACATGGAATTATTATAAAATAATGGTTTTGGTTTTCAGTAAAGATCCCGCTGCTGGTGCGTTAATGAGCGCAGCTGGAGTCGATTGCAGCGAAGATTACGTTCTGGTAAGCACAAATCATCCATTTACGATCTCAAATGAAGTCATTGGTATGTAAGTTTGGAGTGCAGAGGTTGGAGGGTTGCGCCCGGCCAATGAGGTTGGGTATTGCATCTTCCATTTTTTCCAACTCTGCTTATGAGAGAATATAAGTCTCTTAACAATCTAGATGACGCTACATGAACTTGAAGATTGCCTCTCAGTTTTACAATGAACCAACTCATTGTTAACTCCTCAGTCTATCATATATTGCTCTTACCTTTATCCCAATTATTTATGCAGACCACAGCTACCTAACACAAAAAATATCCTCCAATTTTAGATGTTTTATGCCAATTTTTGACTTGATATATATGCCAGTGTATTTGTTTTTATTTTGGTTTTGGGTGCTTGGGTCGGAAGGAAGAGCCTCGCCCGGCCAGGGAAGCAAGTCATCATATCGTCCTTATACATATTTCCGATAGTCAGTGCCGTGTCCGTATCAGTTCTGGTTCTCGGTCTATGGGTGTGTGAGCGTCTAAAGAATTCCTTGAAAAAAGGTCGGGGAGGAGAATCGAGCCTGGGGACCTCTCTCACTTTAGGTCACTGCACTAACCACTGCACCACGGCTCCTGCCAATGGGGACGTGTAGGCAAGCTCTGGCAGGTTCGTTTGTTTGCTGGTACCAGTGTGAGTGATGCAAGTTTGGGGCCTGACCCTTCTCATTGCTATATGAGGAAAGTTCAGCTTCGTTAAAACCAATTTGAAACGCCAATTTTGCATCACTGTCATTGGCAGGCAAGTTTGTTTGCTGGTACCAGCGCTTGCCCAAATATCCGAATAAATCCCAAAATAGTTGAAGCATTGCAAATGCAAGATCCAAAGCCAAGAACACCTTCAACACATTCAGTGTCGCTCTGCATTTTGCTGCTGATCTTTCCTCTTCAGAATACCAAATAACAATATATCCATTTTTATGCCCGATGACTAAAAATGTTTTTGCATTGGCAATTTCTGGGAAGATTAACCATAAAACCTTTGCAATTCCCCACACGGGTTCAGAGAGAAAAGCGAAAATATTGTCGTTGCCCTTAACCAGACCTCGTTCTTTTGAATGGCCAAAGGTTCAATCTACAGCCTTTTTTTTCTTTTACGTAGATTGGTTTCAAATTAAATCGACCTGTTACTTATGATAAAGGTTTCGAATCATGCTACAAAATAGATTCATTTTTTTAAAGGGTCGAGGTTTTGTCTTTATGTTAATAGGCCAAAGGAACCAACAGTTCTTTCATAAATTTATTGTGGTGCTATGCAATGTCATCCACAGCTTTGTACTGCCACTTGAAGCTTTCCACTTTTGAGGAAAGTGTGATGTATCAAGAACTTGAGTGCACTCATACAGCGTCATTAAAACGTCATGAGCCCTTGGACTCCTTAGTAGACATCAGCCTTGAGAACAAACGGAAGTTTAAAATTCCCAGTTTTTGTAAACCTCGTCCGGAACTTCGGTGTTGGCTTGATTCACAAAGGTATCGCTTTCGTTATTTGTAACAATATTGTGACTTTAAAAAAACATTCAATTGCTCCTGTGTTAGATTATATTTCACACTTGTAAAAGAATCCCTACCAAAACACAATCAACGTAATTCCCTTCGAACACTTGTCAAAAAAGAACACATCGATTGCAATAGAAAGGGATCCTATTAGGTCCTTCCTTTTCATCATCTTCATTGTTCCACTTCAGAAGCTCAGTAGTAATATCAGTATCTCTTCTTATCCTCATCACACAAAATTGGTTGTGGAAGGCCTTGGTTTCGATACCATTAGTAACTCCACTTGTACGAGCCGATTGTCCGGCCAGCCACATCTTGAACATGGCTCGCCCATTTGGGCTCTAATGAGTTCAGCAGGTTTGCAGAAGGTCGATCAGGTCCAAAGATGTTTTGCTAGGAACATTGAGGTATGAGAGAGCTCTCCTATTGGGAGAGATTAAAGAAATTGGTACTATACAGTGTTCAAAGAAGGTATTGGGCTGGGTCTCAACCTTAGTTTTAGGATCAATCGCAGTGACCGTAAAGGCTTAATGTGCATTTGGCGAGCAACTGTCAAGCCCTCGAAAATTCAGGTTTTTTAAAACAATTATTTCCCGTCCTTCTTTATATTCCAACTTTCAAGTCTCAATATATTTGCAGGAAGTGTAGGCGTTGAGCAGGCTTTGAGTCAGACGCGGACAAGTTACTGAATATGAGCAATCTTTGTTTATCCAGTTAAAGATGGGTATCAATGAAATAAATTTTCTTTAGCCGTGGACCAACCAAAATTGTTTTGAAAAATGTGAAGATTTGATACTAAAATTTTGAAGCTGTGTTAAGGATGTAAATAAATAAATATTCTATCCTAAATAATGTCACACAAATGAGTGGACGACTTATGTATAGATGTATTAGATAAGTTAAGTTAACTTGTACTTGTGATGAGTGCAATTTGAGGCAAATATGTTGTCAAAAAAGTAGAATAATGTGATTCTAATGCCTTGCTTTGTTGTTCGCTCCAACTCCGACTGTAAATCCCTCAAAAGATAAAGTATTTCACGGAAAATTTCCAATATTTTTTGGTAAATCGTCAATGGAATCCAACAACTCCAAGCTAAATTTGGTCTCAACCTACATGCCTAGAGACATCACTTCAATTATTGCCTAACCTTTCTGACTTAGATCCCTGGGGCTGAAAACAACCCGGCCATGGGTGCCATTCCAACCGCCGCGGGGGCGTTGTGCGGTCGGGCCTTTTCTGTGTTTGGTGGACGTCGCTGCCATTATCTATGACCCGGCTGCTCATATGTCCGTTTGCTGTAAGTGTCTCCATGGAATTAAGCACAAATTTCTCAAAAGAGGTTTACAATCATAGCAATACTGATACAATCTTGGGTGGACTGATGAGCCATTATCTGGGGCGTGATATTTTGATATAATAATATACAGTAATTTATATGAAACGTTGTGATCTTGCCAAGGATTCTTAACTCATACTGTACAGGACGATCAAGCCAAATTTAGCAACATCTTTTGTCTTCATATTATTCTTTGAATGACTAGTCGCATAATCAGCCTTTTTGTTATAAGTAGTTTTTTACACCAAAACTGGATTTAATAAAAAAAGAAAATTAAGACGTTGCTTAGAAGGAAAAGATGATGAAAACGGGAAAAGGTATCAAACGACATCAAGGGAGTGGCAGGCACAATTTGAAGGGCAATGAGGCCTTTTGCTCTCGATGCAGTTGTTAATTTAAAAAGCAGGGAGGAGCCTGTCCGAACATATACCCTCTGTCTACTTTTTGATTTGACAACCTCGACATGCTTTTCAACTTCACCCGCTAATTAACTAAACTTCACCTATCGCAAGTATACATGAGAATGATAAACGCCAACCCCAATGCATTACGAATCCAGATGTTTATCTCCTTCGTTTCGTTTTCCAGCTCGACTGTTGCCATTCCAAGTTGGAGTGCATTTCGATTCGGATGAAGTATCTACCGGTGTAGACTCAGCCACGAATGAAGAAGGCAAAGCAGATGGTGGAATACTGGGCTTCAGTTTAAATTATCAACAGATTATGTGCTAAATCAACAAGCAACCTCATTCATTTGGCTTAATCAGAATTTCTTGAAAGATGAATTTATTCCAAATATAATTGAAATTTGTTTATGTCACAGCGGTCGAAGCAGATTTCGTACACTCAATGATTACATAGAGCAAAGCAAGTCTAATTCGGATTTACCAGGCTTAACTGATTCAGCAGACCAGAGCAAATAAATCTTGTTTACAAGTCTTAATCAAAAGTGTCCAAACTAGAGCCGAAGAAGGCCGAAGAAGAAAATGATCAGACTCTTTAAAAGGCAGGAGTCATTCCTGCTACAGAAGTACTGATTATTAGGACTAACAGAGCCACCGCCTTCAATATCCGGAGGGCCACTTTAGATGGCAAGAGATCTCAAAGGTAGTAATGGGCATAACAAAAAAAAACGCTGCCAGAGTGTTTGCATGATATCCAGGGACGCATTTCAAGAGACCTTGGACGTTGCTGAAAAACCCCAAAGAAATCCGTTGCTAGTAGGACAATTAGATGAGGTTCATGGCTACAAGAGGGCGAAACATCCTCAACATCCTGGGCATCATGGGCATCATGACCAGTGATGGCAAGAAAATGCCTCCTGACTTCTTAAAGCCCAAAGAAAAAGTGGGCACTAAGGAGTAATGAAGGGACCTGAGGCCCACATTTTTACCCTCGCTGAAGGCCCATTCTCCTGAGGGAGACTACTGTCTTACCTAGTGTAGTGGCCTGTGCCACGCCTCAAAGAAGATGCAGGCATTCTCTCAGGCAACATGGCAGACTTTTGGCCATACAGATTGTGGTCAAATCAACTCTGGATTTGAATCCTTTTGATTGTTCTGTGCAGAGCATTGTGGATTTGGAAGCCAAAAAACAAGCATCCAAACTTGGACTCGCTCAAGGCCTCAATTGTCATAGGGCAAAGGACCCAATAACAGAATAGTACATTCAAAAGATGCACCTTCGTCCAATCATGTACTGTTATTGCTGGCTGGAGGTGGTCACATCAAACGAAATGTGTAGTTACTAATTCCGCCTGTTGGATTCTTCTGTATTTTTTCAAATACCTTCCTTTCTTTAGAAAAATACGATCAAATGTGAACTTACTACCTACCTTACTGACCAACTATTTTTTAACATCTTTCGAATGTACTCGCAACATTCTACTTTCTAAAAGAAATGGTTTACATCATTGAGCGCGAAAAAATGCTACAAAAGCACCCAAAAATATTTCAAAAAATACTCACCTATCAATCAATTCGAAAGAGTCTCTTAACAAATGTAACGTGCCTCAAAAAGCAAATAGTTTTCTTATTGTCAAGAACATATTCTTACTATCCCTCTATAAGTGAAATTATATGCTTATGATCAAATTCCATAATTGGTGGAATATGTATTGACCAAAAAAGATTGAATATGGAACTAGCGTAACTTAGGAGTGTTATGTCTTTACCTAGAGCTCTAGCCCAATCTATGACAAGTTACTCTCACTTAAAAAAACATAAAAAGGGGTAACATGTGAGAACCTTGTTGTTCTATGCCTTAGACTGAATTCTTGAACCCAGTTTATTTTCCTTGTTCATGATTCTCGTCAATTATGCTTGTTGGTTGAGCTCGGATCGAAACAAATTTGAGGATT
>NC_081450.1:1492281-1492403 GCF_007210705.1 Tigriopus californicus | reverse complement strand
TATTTTTTGTTGTTTGGTCTGATTGGGTTGAAAAGAACATGGTATTTTCAATTTCTTGAAATGTCTGACTGTTCAACTAGCTATCTTGATTAAACCTCCAAAAGAAATTCAACATCTCAGAT
>NC_081450.1:1491669-1492247 GCF_007210705.1 Tigriopus californicus | reverse complement strand
TTCAATTTCTTGAAATGTCTGACCATTCAAGTATTTTTTTAATTAAACTTAAACCTCAAAAGAAAATCCAAGGTCTCGATTTTTTTTCTTTGATTGCTTGAGGAGAAAGATGATGTGTAGAAAAACAACTTATGAATTTCCCCGAAAAGATTTTGCATCCGGATTCTGCATCTTGGATTGGTTTTTATAACCGAATAAGTTTAAACAACAAATAATCCCCTTAAATGAAAACAGTGCTTGTATCGGGATTGTTCCGACAACCGAATTCCCTATAACGAGATGTCATTGTACCAAAGTTTAACAAGCTGAACTTCACGAAAGGCATGGCTTTGAGGTCAAATCGAAAAGCATTCACTGTATTTCCACTTGAATGTTTTATTTCATTAGGCTGTTCATTTGAATATCTATATTCTATATTGTCATTGAATTCTCTACAGTGTCAATGGGCTTAAGCAACCTGAAAAGATGAATCGTTCAAATTCTGCATGAATTCGATCATCAACTACGTTCAACTTGATTCACTAAGCATGACCAGAATATGTTTTTCATAGGAAAATGGGGGAGCTCCAGTCTTGTGC
>NC_081450.1:1490992-1491633 GCF_007210705.1 Tigriopus californicus | reverse complement strand
TTCCTTGTTCATGATTCTCGTCAATTATGCTTGTTGGTTGAGCTCGGATCGAAACAAATTTGAGGATTGAAAATTGTCATCAGCTCTGGAAGCGTTCAATCAAAAGGTGTTCGATCCTTGAGCAGCCTTGCGTAGCATGAAATTAAAACTCGGGCCCAACATTACTCAAAGCAATGGATCGACAAACAAACGTATAATTTGATAGGCATGAGAAATTATCACGGCTTCCACCTGCTGTACGGCCAAGGCGCATTACTCAAAGCAATGGATCGACAAACAAACGTATAATTTGATAGGCATGAGAAATTATCACGGCTTCCACCAGTTAGTGGTTCTGATCATTGATTTTTGGAATTTGCCTCTTCAAGTGTTCCACTTGACTGGGAAGTTGCCATTGATTCCGAGGGCGAACTTCACGCTTTTTTGGTACAAAATCAACATGCCTAAAGATTGATTAGCCTTGGGTCCATCATTAATTTTCTTTCGATCAATGGTGATATAAGCAAGTGATACCCGTAATCTTATGAAATATTCTGGTTCCTCGTGATACCATAAGATTCATTAATAAGGCGCATTTTATGATAGTTCCACGAGCAACTTTTGAGGCACTCACTCAGCTTAATGTGCCATTGAACTGTATG
>NC_081450.1:1474568-1490941 GCF_007210705.1 Tigriopus californicus | reverse complement strand
TATGAGTGAAGTTGAGTTGAACATTTGTTTTTGTATTTTCAGTAACCCATTTGTCGGATCAACACTACACTATTTGCATGCGCCAAAGGCATCAAGATGTGCCATTTGTTACACACCCAGGATCCAATCCATTGCTCCAATGATAGCTGCTCAAGTAAGACACCTCTTAAAACGAAAATATGCAAAGATAATAAATGCAAAGAGTGGACTAAGGGAGCTGAGTAAACACTGAAGTTGTATTGAGGTCAAGTAGATGCAAAAAGGAGCTCTTTCACTATTGTCCAAATTTACACCAACCAAATATTAACCAAAAAAACCCAAATTTTTTGCCCAAGAAAGAATCGCAACGCTCTAAGTCCATTTCCAAAATTCGGTTAGTTAGTGTCATGTCCGTTTCAATTTGTCTCTTCCGTCTGTGGGTGTGGTATGAACTAAATTTTCCATCTGAAGTGCTTGGAGCGATAGGGAGGTTTGAGGAAACAGAAAACAAGACTGTGGTGGCTTCCCTAAAGTTGATTTTTCTACTTCTTCTTCTTCTTTCTTTCAGAGTTCTTTTGGCGTGAGCGGTATGTTCAAAGCGGGTATGTTGAGGATTGACCTCCTGTTGCCTAAGAGAAACCTAAAAAATAGAGAGAAGGGGTCAAGAAACTGAAGAACTGGAGAAGACAATGAACAACAGGAATATTTGATATCCTCTTTCTGATAATGCGCGCTTTTGGATAGATTTTTGATCGCAGATTTTACATGGAATATTATAAAATAATGGTTTTGGTTTTCAGTAAAGATCCGCTGCTGGTGCGTTAATGAGCGCAGCTGGAGTCGATTGCAGCGAAGATTACGTTCTGGTAAGCACAAATCATCCATGTTTTACGATCTCAAATGAAGTCAATTGGTATGTAAGTTTGGAGTGCAGAGGTTGGAGGGTTGCGCCCGGCCAATGGAGGTTGGGTATTGCATCTTCATTTTTTTCCAATCTGCTTATGAGAGAATATAAGTCTCCTCAACAATCTAGATGACGCTACATGAACTTGAAGATTGCCTCTCAGGTTTTACAATGAACCAACTCATTGTTAACTCCTCAGTCTATCATATATTGCTCTTACCTTTATCCCAATTATTTATGCAGACCACAGCTACCTAACACAAAAAATATCCTCCAATTTTAGATGTTTTATGCCAATTTTTGGACTTGATATATATTGCCCAGTGTATTTGTTTTTTTTGGTTTTGGGTGCTTGGGTCGGAAAGAAGAGCCTCGCCCGGCCAGGGAAGCAAGTCATCATATCGTCCCTTATACATATTTCCGATAGTCAGTGCCGTGTCCGTATCAGTTCTGGTTCTCGGTCTATTGGGTGTGTGAGCGTCTAAAGAATCCCTTGAAAAAAGTCGTGGAGGAGAATCGAGCCTGGGACCTCTCTCACTTTAGGTCACTGCACTAACCACTGCACCACGGCTCTGCCCATGGGGACGTGTAGGCAAGCTCTGGCAGGTTCGTTTGTTTTGCTGGTACCAGTGTGAGTGATGCAAGTTTGGGCCTGACCCTTCTCATTGCTATATGAGAAAGTTCAGCTTCGTTAAAACCAATTTGAAACGCCAATTTTGCATCACTGTCATTGGCAGGCAAGTTTGTTTGCTGGTACCAGCGCTTGCCCAAATATCCGAATAAATCCAAAATAGTTGAAGCATTGCAAATGCAAGATCCAAAGCCAAGAACACCTTCAACACATTCAGTGTCGCTCTGCATTTTGCTGCTGATCTTTCTCTCTTCAGAATACCAAATAACAATATATCCATTTTTATGCCCGATGACTAAAATGTTTTGGCATTGGCAATTTCTGGGAAGATTAACCATAAAACCTTTGCAATTCCTCACACGGGTTCAGAGAGAAAAGCGAAAATATTGTCGTCGCTTATAACCAGACCTTGTTCTTTTGAATGGCCAAAGGTTCAATCTACAGCCTTTTTTTTCTTTTACGTAGATTGGTTTCAAATTAAATCGACCTGTTACTTATGATAAAGGTTTCGAATCATGCTACAAAATAGATTCATTCTTTTAAAGGGTCGAGTTTTTTGTCTTTATGTTAATAGGCCAAAGGACCAACAGTTCTTTCATAAATTTATTGTGGTGCTATGCAATTTCATCCACAGCTTTGTACTGCCACTTGAAGCTTTCCACTTTTGAGGAAAGTGTGATGTATCAAGAACTTGAGTGCACTCATACAGCGTCATTAAAACGTCATGAGCCCTGGACTCCTTAGTAGACATCAGCCTTGAGAACAAACGGAAGTTGAAATTCCCAGTTTGTGAAACCTCGTCCGGAACTTCGGTGTTGCTTGATTCACAAAGGTATCGCATTTCGTTATTTGTAACAATATTGTGGACTTTAAAAAAACATTCAATTGCTCCTGTGTTAGATTATATTTCACACTTGTAAAAGAATCCCTACCAAAAACACAATCAACGTTATTTCCCTTCGAACACTTGTCAAAAAAGAACAATCGATTCAATAGAAAGGGATCCTATTAGGTCCTCTCCTTTTCATCATCTTCATTGTTCCACTTCAAGAACTCAGTAGTAATATCGTATCTCTTCTTATCCTCATCACACAAAGTTGGTTGGTGGAAGGCCTTTGTTTGATACCATTAGTAACTCCACTTGTACGAGCCGATTGTCCGGGCCAGCCACATCTTGAAACTGGCTCGCCCATTTGGGCTCTAATGAGTTCAGCAGGTTTGCAGAAGTCGATCAGGTCCAAAGATGTTTTGCTAGGAACATTGAGGTATGAGAGAGCTCTCCTATTGGGAGAGATTAAAGAAATTGGTACTATACAGTGTTCAAAGAAGGTATTGGGCTGGGTCTCAACCTTAGTTTTAGGATCAATGGCAGTGACCGTAAAGGCTTAATGTGCATTTGGCGAGCACCGTCAAGCAGGGTGGGCAATTTTGAGAATTAGCGTGACTTTTGGACACCAAAGTGGACAAAAGTGTCCAAAAGTGACAAAAGTGGACAAAAGTGTCCAAAAGTGGACAAAAGGGACAAAAAGTGTGACAAAAAGTGGACAAAAGTGGACAAAAGTGGACAAAAGTGAACAAAAGTGGGCAGAATGTGTCCAAAATTAAGTACAATTGTGCAAAAGGGGATTGACAAGCAAACACTTTTAAAACCCTAAATCATGTTATTTCTTTACCAAATCTAGATGTGAACCAGCAAATAGAATCAGTAATGCAATAAAATCTAAGCTTTCTTCAAACACATAAATATGAAGTAACAACTAGCCTTTTCACTAACGTTTTTTATTTCCAAAGATATACACTTAATGAAATTCGTTATCTTGATACAATAAAGCTTTATAAAGTCAATACAAATATCTTAATAGATTTTGAAATGTTAATAAGTCAAAGCCACACTATAATCAGGGCATTTGTGGCTGGGTAATTTTAACAACGATTTAAAAAAAAAAATTTAAAAAAAGCTTAGGAGCTGAATATCAAATATCCAATAATCTTCTCATATTTGTAATATACATAACATATTTATAAGGAGTGCATGAATTACACTTTTTATAATACATCTAAAAACTAAGATATATCTTTCTTTAACAAAACATTGGGAATCTCATTTCCTGACATCAAGCGCATCTTTAAAAGTTAAAAATATGCCTAACAATGTCTCAATTAACTTACTTATGGAAGAAAAACCATAATATAGGAAAATATGTCTTAGATTTTAGCAAATCGTAAGAAATTCAATTTTTTAATATTAGTACTTTTTAAGAAGAAATCCCAAATGACTGATGATTTTAAGTAAAACATTTTTGCAAAAAGTTAATAATGTTGAATAAATGAAGCCAGATAACCAGAATATAATGTTTAGCTATTTCAGTTTTTGAATCCTTTGCAACAGCTGCATCTACTAGAGGGAGACTTTGTTCCCCGCTTGCTTTCCAATCTAACGTAAGAAAAAAAGAGTTAAGAACCTGTCTTTCAAATACCTTTTTTGGGGTATGTTAGAGGTATATGGCAAAGGTTTTAAAGACTTATCTTGGTCCTGGAACCATCAATGAGTAATTTTTGCAGTAGAGGATAAGTTTCATACAGAATATCCTTTATATTTGTTGTTTTAAAGGTTCGTATTTTTGGACACTTTTGGACACTTTGTCCACTTTTGTCCACCCTTATTTTTGGACACTTTGGACACTTTTGGACAGGGGTGAAAAAAGTGTCCAAAAATGAAATGCCCACCCTGCCGTCAAGCCCTCGAAAATTCAGGTTTTTTAAACAAATTATTTCCCGTCCTTCTTATATATTCCAACTTTCAAGTCTCAATATATTTGCAGGGAATGTGTAGGCGTTGAGTCAGACGCGGACAAGTTACTGAATATGAGCAATCTTTGTTTATCCAGTAAAAGATGGGTATCAATGAAATAAATTTTTCTTCAGCCGTGGACCAACAAAATTGTTTTTGAAAAATGTGAAGATTTGATACTAAAATTTTGAAGCTGTGTTAAGGATGTAAATGAATAAATACTTTACAATAATGTCACAAAATGAGTGGACGACTTATGTATAGATGTATTAGATGAAGTTAAGGGTTAACTTGTCAACGTGTAGTGATGAGTGCAATTTGAGGCAAATATTTGTCAAAAAAGTAGAATAATGTGATTCTAATGCCTTGCTTTGTTGTTCGCTCCAATTCCGACTGTAAAATCCCTCAAAAAGATCAAGTATTTCACGGACAATTTTCATATATTTTTTGTTAAATCGTACATGGAATCCAAACAACTCCAAGCTAATTTTGGTCTCAACCTACATGCCTAGAGACATCACTTCAATTATTGCCTAACCTTTCTGACTTAGATCCCTGGGGCTGAAAACAACCCGGCCATGGGTGCCATTCCAACCGCCGCGGGGGCGTTGTGCGGTCGGGCCTTTTCTGTGTTGGTGGACGTCGCTGCCATTATCTATGACCCGGCTGCTCATTTGTCCGTTTGCTGTAAGTGTCTCCATGGAATTAAGCACAAATTTCTCAAAAGAGGTTACAATCATAGCAATACTGATACAATCTTGGGTGGACTGATGAGCCATTATCTGGCGCTGATATTTTGATATAATAATATACAGTAATTTATATGAAACGTTGTGATCTTGCCAAGGATTCTTAACTCATACTGTACAGGACGATCAAGCCAAATTTAGCAACATCTTTTGTCTTCATATTATCTTTTGAATGACTAGTCGCATAATCAGCCTTTTGTTATAAGTAGTTTTTTACACCAAAACTGGATTTAATAAAAAAAGAAAATTAAGACGTTGCTTAGAAGGAAAAGATGATGAAAACGGGAAAAGGTATCAACGACATCAAGGGAGTGGCAGGCACAATTTGAAGGCAATGAGGCCTTTTTGCTCTGACTGCATGCGTTGTTTAATTTAAAAAGCAGGGAGGAGCCTGTCCGAACATATACCCTCTGTCTACTTTTGATTTGACAACCTCGACATGCTTTTCAACTTCACCCGCTAATTAACTAAACTTCACCTATCGCAAGTATACATGAGAATGATAAACGCCAACCCCAATGCATTACGAATCCAGATGTTTATCTCCTTCGTTTCGTTTTCCAGCTCGACTGTTGCCATTCCAAGTTGGAGTGCATTTCGATTCGGATGAAGTATCTACCGGTGTAGACTCAGCCACGAATGAAGAAGGCAAAGCAGATGGTGGAATACTGGGCTTCAGTTTAAATTATCAACAGATTATGTGCTAAATCAACAAGCAACCTCATTCATTTGGCTTAATCAGAATTTCTTGAAAGATGAATTTATTCCAAATATAATTGAAATTTGTTTATGTCACAGCGGTCGGAAGCAGATTTCGTAACTACACTCAATATACATAGAGCAAAGCAAGTCTAATTCGGATTTACCAGGCTTAACTGATTCAGCAGACCAGAGCAAATAAATCTTGTTCTAAGTCTTAATCAAAAGTGTCCAAACTAGAGCCGAAGAAGGTCCGAAGAAGAAAATGATCAGATCTCTTTAAAGCAGGAGTCATTCCTGCTACAGAAGTACTGATTATTAGGACTAACAGAGCCACCGCCTTCAATATCCGGAGGGCCACTTTAGATGGCAAGAGATCTCAAAGTAGTATAATGGGCATAACAAAAAAAAACGCTGCCAGAGGTTTTGCATGATATCCAGGGACGCATTTCAAGAGACCTTGGACGTTGCTGAAACCCCAAAGAAATCCGTTGCTAGTAGGAACATTAGATGAGGTTCATGGCTACAAGAGGGCGAAACATCCTCAACATCCTGGGCATCATGGGCATCATGACCAGTGATGGCAAGAAAATGCCTCCTGACTTCTTAAAGCCCAAGAAAAAGTGGGCACTAAGGAGTAATGAAGGACCTTGAGGCCCACATTTTTACCCTCGCTGAAGGCCCATTCTCCTGAGGGAGACTACTGTCTTACCTAGTGTAGTGGCCTGTGCCACGCCTCAAAGAAGATGCAGGGATTCTCTCAGGCCAACATGGCAGACTTTTGGCCATCAGATTTGTGGTCAAATCAACTCTGGATTTGAATCCTTTTGATTGTTCTGTGCAGAGCATTGTGGATTTGGAAGCCAAAAAACAAGCATCCAAACTTGGACTCGCTCAAGGCCTCAATTGTCATAGGGCAAAGGGACCCAATAACAGAATAGTACATTCAAAAGAGGTGCACCTTCGTCCAATCATGTACTGTTATTGCTGGCTGGAGGTGGTCACATCAAACGAAATGTGTAGTTACTAATTCCGCCTGTTGGATTCTTCTGTATTTTTTCAAATACCTTCCTTTCTTTAGAAAAATACGATCAAATGTGAACTTACTACCTACTCTTCCCCAAAATATGACCAACTATTTTTTACATCTTTCGAATGTACTCGCAACATTCTATTTCTAATAAGAAATGGTTACATCATTGAGCGGAAAAAATGCTAATGAAGCACGCAAAAATGTTTCAAAAAATGATCACCTATCAATCAATTCGAAAAGAGTCCTCTTAACAAATGTAACGCTTCTTATCATCGTGTTTTTTTTTTGAAAACGACGAACCGCAGGCACTGGGCCAATAACGTCAGCTAAATTCACCATATGAACGATATTTCGCATTTCACTATATAACGCCCTGTACGTTATAACGCGTTGACGAAAGCGGAGACAGAAAAAGCGAGACTCTATGTGCATTAATTGCATAGGGCCTGGGTCCGTGAGTATTCATGCAGAAAAGTGACTCTCAATCTGGACAGGCGCTTCATGCAAGCTTCAGACCTCATATGCGAATGAGATGTTTGACATGGCCTTTGAACGGTCTGTGTGTTTCAGGTTGTTTTTCTTATGTGGTTTGATACAAAAGACAATTACGCCATTTTCGGTTAGTGCGACCATCTCTGCTTTCATTGTAGAAACATACTCCAAGTTTCCTCTCTATTTGTACCATTAGTACTTAAGAGGGGATTTTTGACTCGTCAGGCCGGTTCTGCTCATTCGATACTCCTCAACGCCCTCGTTTGCCAGTCTGCATCTTCTACTATTGTATGATACAAGAGTCAGCCAGACAGTCGACCTTTGTCTGTCAGTGATGACAAGTACTGATATTCATGCCAATTGTTAGTGGCTCAAAGCAATTTAAGCATTGATTATGATTGATCACAACGTTGTTGTTGGTTGAGATCATTGTGACGAGTAATGACCGTCGAGAGCAATGACCAGTCAAAGAAGTGCGATGTTTTCAATCACACATTTTGGTGATGTTGATTTTTATTATACTTAAATGAATATTGTATGGTGGGAAGTGAAGTTGAATGAGTTTTTAAAAAGCTAGATCCAAGCCTATTGGCGGCTCTCTGAGCTAGGTTGATCACGTACCCAACTTTTTCCATTGACATTCTTGTTTCCTGTGGTTTGCAACAACTGGTGTCCAAAGAAAACTGATTTACCTGCCTTTGCATGAGGTCAGACAGCAATGTTGGATCCCATTTTTCCTGCTCACTGCAGAAGGTATGTTTTTCTTTGTCCTTCCCTTCAATCATACACTTCCCGTTGACCCTCTCATTTTGTAGTTCGTGGGAACACTGAGCCCACACGCCCGTCGATTCAAAGGCCGACGAAACACTCCCGCCCCAACAAGAACAGAACGCACCTTGTCACGGAAAGTCTGACCCCCTCATTGTTTGTAAAACATCAGCAATGATAGAAAGTGACTTTTTCTATCAAGAATAAGGTTCCAATTGGAACAATAATTAAGAAATACAACCTTGTTTCCAAAAGAAAATGCATTTATATGTCTTATGCAGCAAAGGCAAATGTCTAATGCTTATAAAAGTGAAAGAATAAGTTGGCTTAGCCATTCCTTGATTTAACATGCCACTTTTTAAGAATCCGGCCCTTTTTGTGCGGACTTCCTTACCGCTACCGGGATTGGAATCCCAGCAGTTCAAGACGAATTTAATTTGTATGTTGCTTGATACCTCCAAATATATTGATTCCATGCTAGCCAAAAACGTTTCAGTTTGTGCTTTCTGTTCCGTTTATTTTTCCTAACTTAAAAAATAGGGTCGGCCGAAACTTGCAGATAAATATGGTCTCAATTGACAACAAATTTGCATAAGAAATTAGAAAATTACAAAAAATTGCAATAAAACTTTCCAAAACATAGTTAACATGTTTGAGGGGGGAGGCTATTTTTGCCTTCCAGGTCAAGCATACATAGACAAAAAGGAATATTACATTATAATACCTTCAAGAACCGGTAATTGAACCTGCTATCCCTATAGCCCTAAGAAGCAAATTCTTGCCATGTCCACTCTGGCTCCTGATTAGAAGGCCTTGAAAAAAAAAAGAGTTGCCATTTTGGCGGAACCTTTTGGTTAGTTAGACAATAATGAGAAAATGTTGGAAATATGCGATAAAGAATACAAAAATAGCGAGTGCGAAAAAGTTTGAGAAAAAATGAAAAAAAATATCTTTTTGGGGCCCCAAATCCCAAAATATGTGAAAAATCTTTTTCTATGGAAAATCTTTTTTGGTCTTACTCTACTAATGAACAACCTTAGAGAAAAAATCAAATCTATCAACTTAATGTCCTCATCAACTTCTTAGAGATCTGATTTCCTTTCCAGATCTTTATTTCCTTTACTGTGCATCTGTGAATCAATTTGAAGTTCACCTATGGGTGCAAGTTTAAGTGTTGTCCAACAATAAATGCCTCTGTAATTAATTGTATCATCTAGCTGTCAAACGTACATCGACCATTCAAACTTACGTGACATGTTGCTTAAGTACGGAAACTGCTCTTATTCGCCTTGGGGTGCCTTGTCGGATCATATACAGCGCATACAGCATTGGAAAGGAGGGGTTTTGCGCTAAGTTCTGCTCTCTCTCTCTGCTCTTTCTGTATGTTCGTACGTATTCAGCTGATCGCCATGCTGGTGCGTGCCACAGAGCATGTTGTAGTCATAGCATGTGGTGTGTAGTATGTAGTACATGACTTTGTGTACGCCAGCTCAGTGAGTGCTGTAACTTTGTGGGCACCGTGCAGTTAATAGACGATCCTTACTCGAGAACCTGCCCTCTCATTGCACTGTGGTACTGACGGAGAAAAAAAAACCCAGAGAAAATACAGTTCGGTAAGAGAAGTGAACGAGTGTTCACGCCACTCTGCAGTGTCTTCGAACGTCTTCCCTAAAACATTGCCTTTCACGTTTGTCACTGAGCGAGATTTCGAGAACATTCGACCAACCAATGCCAAGGTGCTACGCAAATTAATATTGGACAGGTAAGTTCGGTAAAATAGTGCCCTTGTCTTGCTTCGTTTTGCAAAATGCCCGGGTTTCTCATTTACTAAATGATCAAATAATCCAGGGTTTCCCAAACGCGCGTTTGTACTCTAAAGATGACTGATGAAGACGACTGAAGCGGAACCACTGACAATGGACGAGAATGATAAAACATTTGCCTTGGGGAGCCACTGGTTTTTCAACATGACGGTTGAAACAAGTGTTTCAACCTGAATGGTTGAATAATGAACTAACGCCTAGAGCTGGAAGCGCCAAATAAATATTTACCAGAATTTCTACTGCTCCATTCTCCCTCTCAAGTTTCCCTTGTTTGATCACAACTCATTCGGGCTTTACTTTTGGTATACTTGAGGGGTTAGACGAACCCTGAGGTGGTTCGTTATCTTTTCAATATGACTCGTACTTTTTGGTCTTGGGACAAGGTCTATAACCAACAAGTAATAAGGTCAAGCTGAACCCCCGTACAAACATACACTTTTTCCTTGTTGACATTTCTTGGCCGAGCTGACTGAAGCTCTATAGTACATTCCGTAATCACACTCATGTGAAACCCTGCCTAGAGAGCTGATATACGTTTGAAGTGTTTGGCGATCTCGTCTGGCTGTATGGGCAGGACTCAATTCCCAACAGATAAGCCACAAAAACTATGCTCCGGCCGAGGAGCGCACAAAACATACTTCAAGGCTTCGAGCATACTTGGGCACATATGGGGGGCAAAGTACATTTTGGACAAGGGAAGACAAAGTACTTGAGTAATGGACAGGGAGCAGAGGAGTAGAATGGGTAGGTTAAAGTCCGATGAAAAGCCCATACGCTCAGACTGAACTTGTTGACGTTGTTCGAATCGAGGTTAGCACATTGTACTATGTACAATATCTGTTTAATTTGTGAGTTGGCAGGTTTGATAGCAGTAAGTGTAAGATTGGAACACTTGTGTATCTTAATCAAGCACTTGGCTTCATTCACATTGCATTATTCATGCTCTTGCAGGGCAATCCAATACAGTTGGGGCAACTTGGAAAAAAATTAAACTTCGTATTGACATCTCATTTGTTTTTTACCCTTCAATTCTGTAACTTTAATTCTAGTTTGCCACGTTTCCCACCAACAGTGTTTGAGTTGAAAATTAATTAATATGAAAGACAGGGAGGAGGCATTCAATTTGATTTCGCCCATACCTATGCCAAAGCGTATGTTACTGAAGAGGAGGTCCTTAGAGCTGCCTGTACAGGACTCAAAACAACGCGATGAATGCTCTGGAGAGGAAGTAGTACTAATGCTGCTGCCTGGATAGCACATAGCAGCATGTGGTCGAGGACCATTGAGACAAGTCACATACCGAGTCAAATTCATTGTGCCAGCACACATTAGAGTAGAAGAGAAACCATTTCAATCGGAAGCGCCAAGTCTGCCGAATCCCCTAGGCCCAGTCAAAAACGTGGAAGCAGAGCCAAGCTTATGATTGGCTGCTGTTGATCGGGTCCCTCTCTGCTCCATTGATTTGGAATGGATAAGGGCTGATTGTTAGCTTCGAAATAAAGTACGAATTCGTTCGTTTACCATGGACTTTCCCGTTCACCTGTGTTCGTTAGTACCGTCATAATGTGAGGGATGGCTGCCAAAGGCTCAATGTGACTATTGACTCATTGCATTATATGCTTTGGAGTGAAGATTAACATTGTTATATCAGGAGAAGAACGTGCTGTACCCAAGAGGACTCTGTACGTACTAAGGTTACCCTATGCTAGATCGGATAGAGCATCACTCATGGCAGCTGATTTGTTTCTCTTTCAGGTTGATTGCTAACGGGCTTTCTGTTCAACATGTCTGAAGAAAATAGCAATAGCAACATGAGCCCGGAACCAGAAACATCCAATGACACGAATAACACCAGTGACACTAGCGACAAGTTCCAAGATGATCCCTCTGGTCGAAGATCCAAGATTTGTGCCATTTGTTTGACCAATTCAGATTCATTCCATCTGAACTATGGGGCCCCTACTTGTCTTAGTTGTCGGGCTTTTTTCCGTCGCATCGTTCAGAATGGAAGGGTGAGCAAGTTAACTTGCAAGCGGAACAATGAATGTGATGTCACCCAATCGAACCGAACAAAGTGCCGAAAATGCCGATTAGAGGCATGCCTCAAGGCTGGAATGAACATGCAGTCCGTGATGAACGAAATCCAGAAGCATGATCGCTTCCGAAACTACGATAAAATGTGGAAACGCTCGCGGGAACGTGAACAAAGAAAAAGTGACTCCACTTCCAGTGCCAGTCAATCCCCCACTACAAGCACATCATACCCTAGTCCGGGTCCTGTGTCAATCGCCCCCAAAGCCTCGCCGCATTATCCCCCTCGGCTGAGTTTTGGAGGCAATATCGGTCACGGGTTTCAATTAGCTCCTCATCATGGGCCAGTTCGAGGTCCGGTGAGGCCGCAGGGTGTACCACTGCATGTAAGCCCAGTAATGCACCATATGGCTCATCGATCACAACGCCCCCATATAGAGACGTATGTGCCTTCCCACGGTCCCCAACCTTCGCGTTTTGTACCGTATGTTAGTCCTGTGGTAGTCGGACAAGACGTGGTTCATCATGTTCACCCCCGGTCAGATATGGGGCTGACTCACGGCTTAATTGAAGTGCCAAGACCCGAAATTTTGTCCTTGAGAACTTCCAGCCCGCATTCGTCCACATCGGTGCCTTTTGGTTATCGTACGGTTGAGGCTCCCATGCCCTACTCGACCCCCAGCCAGAGTGAGGCCGAAGATCTTGTGATGACCGCGCCCAAGCAGGAACCCATTGAAGTTCAAGAGGTCGAGGAACAGCATCCAACCACAACTGAACACAGACAAGTGCTTTTGCTTTCTTTGCTGTGGTCCGAATGTCTTAGTAAGATGAAGATCAACCAGAGATTCTTAGACTCTTTGATCCAATTCCACAAGCGCACAGGATCCTACACGAAAGCCATGATCTTCGACCATCTGAACAACATCGGATCCTTGTTCCAAGACTACGCCAAGCAAATTCCCGAGTTCAAAACTCTGTCGGCCAATGACCAGCAAAAGCAGCTCGAACGCGCCATCCCAATGTTTATAAGCTTCATATTTGCCAAATACCTGGGTTCCAGTAACGGTTCGGAGCAGTTCCAATGGCTTTTCCTATTGAAATCTACTCCCATTGATATCGACCCGACCACCCTGTATGAGGTCAATCTCTCATTGAATCTGCTTCAGGATACTGTGAAGACGGCTCGATGTGAGAATCTGATCAAGACCATTGCCAGGATCCCAGTGGATCAAGGCAAGGTCTTCACGATTGCGTGTGCTTGCTTATTTGAGCCGCACCCTGAAGCCGAGTGTGACAGTGTCGAGCAAATCATCCAAAACCAAGAAAAGGTCCTTGGGTACTTTTCCCTTGACCGTGGAAGTCTCTGGGAGCTTATTGATGCAACACGTCGTCTTTCTTTGGTGTATGCCAACATGAGTTGGGAGAACACTCCCCGATTGAAAGCCATTAAATTGCCGTTTACGGATATGGAAAACTCGTGGATGGACGAAGCTTGTTACATGATCACGAAGAGCTTCCAGGAAGTGGCCTTAGGAGAAGAACACATGAAGCACGTAATTGCGAGCGAACTCTTCGAGGTTCCGTTTCCTCCTAATTTCTTCCAAGAATACTTGAAATTGTGGTCCAAGCGATTCTTGACCATCCTTCAAGGATTTGAGGAATTCAATGCCTTGAGCAATGCAAATCAATGCTTGTTATGGCAAGCCACTGCCAAGAAGGTCTTCACCATGACTCTCATTAAATTTGAGCATGAGCCAGATGCGATCTCTCAATTGAAATTTGCCCTGGGGATTGATGACATCCGTACCTTGGAGGAGATGATTCGCCCATGGGGTGCCATCCCGGAGGTCATGCCCAAAATGGGTATGAAGCGGTCAAACAGGGTGAACAAGTTCTTTGATAAAGAACAAGAGGACCTCATCGAGGAGATGAAGACCAACATTGCCATAGTCATTGATGACAAAAAGATATTTGGCAATCTCTTCATGTTCTTACTTTTGGCTGAAGCGAAAACCGTTGTCCCCACAGAGAGCATTGCATCCATGGGGGAACGCCATCTTACGGTGCTGTATCGGAAATTGGATAACGATGGTGACGCCAATGTGAGCGTTGACCAATTGAACAAATGCATCTCGGATCTCAATACTTACAATGCTCAAATTGAGCCTCTTTTTTGTAGATGACCGTTAGTGACCGAATGTTGTTAAGTTATTTATTTTGTTGATGAAATACATTTGAGTGTTGAAAATGCGTCGACTTTAGGGAAGTTCATTAACCTAAAGTTAGTGGAGGATATTATCCCGTTTTTTTCAGTAATAAGAGCCACTATTATAACAGAGATTTTCAGCCTCAAAACGTCGTTTCCATTGTAATGCGATTCTTCGGTTAGTCCCCCAAAACGACTCTCTTTGAATTATTTACTTACTTTTTGAAAAAAGGATAGGTTGCGATATTTATTTCATTTCATAAGTTATGAATCCTAAAAGAGGAACAATCTGGTCGTGTCGGAAGGTTCCCAATCGCTCAAGGCTACACCTTGGGGAAAATTCGATTTTAACCTTAATTTATCCTTATTAAATAATATTTAAATCGCAAGTTTTCCCAAATTTCCAGGTCGTGAATAAAGTCTCTGCAATTGTGACTCTTGATGGCCATTAGGGGCTTCAGGGCTCAATTGGCTAAGAAGTTTCATTTGTGGTAGGAAACAATTAGTTAAGGTTGAGGGATCCCTTAGTTACATACATGATGTCAAGTCGGGTGTCCCTCAGGGTTCCATTTTGGGTCCTCTCCTTTTCATTATCTGCATTGCTCCGCTTCAGAAGCTTGTTAGTAGTAATGTCAGTATCTATTCTTATGCTGATGATACAAAATTGGTAGTGGGTAGGAATGGTCAGGATTCCGGTTGTCTGGCAAAGGTCCTAGACCAAATCTACTCTTGGGTTGCTGCGAGTAACATGGCACTGAATGGAATGAAATTTCGCTCAATGACCTTTGGGTCGACGCCATTAGACTCTCCACTATTATATGATGAAGGTAAGGACATTGAGCAGATGAAGGATGGAAGATGGAATTCTAATCCCTGTGAGGCGCTCTACTGGCTTGACACTCTGTAAGAGACTGGCACAATCGCCCTCTGGCAACTTGTCCAACATATCGGGTGTAAAAAATTAAGTCCCTCCCTCCGTGCCTTCTGAAACTTCTTTCCCCACCCTCAAAGAATTCCAGGATCATATTGCGTCGCACAATTTCATTTGATGGCACTATTGCAAAACCTTTCACCATGCCATGAAAGATTCAATTAAATCTAAAGCATATTGGTGACCCTCTAATGTTTGGCCATTCGAAGACTGACGCTGGTAATCCAAGATTTCTGCCCTCGGTCCGGTTTGATCTAAAGGGTTTTGCAGGTCTTGTATGAAGCTTTGCATCTAACAATGGTTCGAGCATGGACACCATAAGGCTCACGCACTTCCCTCGGCCTTTAGACGGCCTTCAGTAGGTCTTTAGCTTTGGCTGTGACCTCAAGCTTGTGCTCAGTTGAATTTTCGAACATTGTTCTTCATGGCAAATGATGGGAGGGTTGCCAATCGCTTTCAGGCTCAAATTAGACCATTTGTAATAAGGCATTAAATTTTCAAGAGCTCATCTCAATGAAAGCCTGGGTTTGAACGTCAAACAAATCTTTGAGTGGGAAGAAACCTTGTCAGAAAGATCTTAGGAGGAGGCCCTTAATGTTTTTACACCCTGTAGGATCATGCGGGCGAGAGGAACATCCGTCAAAGAGCCTCCAGAGCCTATCCCACACAAGGAACCAACCAACGAGTCAATGATTACCAGAACTGTTCAATTCTGGGAATAATTGCCTATGTACACATTGGCGTGGAGGAAAGAAAAAGAAAAGGAAAGAATCTCATCAATACTTGGACTCCTAGAGAAGTGGATTGCGAACGGAAACAACTACTTTTTATCTCTTAAACCGTTCCCCTAATTTCAAATAAGCACTTGATACGACCACAAGATCTCGTAGAATAGATGAAATTGGCAACATTTAAGCCCAAAACTATTCTTAAGGAGTTCAAGAGATATGTCCAAAGTTATGTAGTAAACATTACATAAAATTCGAATTTTCGGCCTGCTCTTGGTCAGCTACATACTAAGCTTTTGACAACATAACTTTGAAACGGATTATTTTTTGAAGTAATTAATATATATAGATGACCTGCCTTTAATTGAAAGATCTACGTTTCTTATTTCATTAATTTAATTCGAAAAGTGGCTCAGAATTACCATGACCAAAAGCAGGCCAATTTAGCAGGAAGTTTGTTCACAGTCCATAATTCTAGAAGTCCGAGGATCAATCCATTCGCTATTGGTGAGCGTGATGTCCAAGATGAGACAAATAGACTGTGGTATCGTTTAGTGGCCAAACGTTTTACCGAACTTTCTTATCGCTACTGGCAATGAAATCCCCAG
>NC_081450.1:1472118-1474517 GCF_007210705.1 Tigriopus californicus | reverse complement strand
GATTCCAATCCCGGTAGCGGTAAGGAAGTCCGCAAAAAAATGCCACGGCACAATGAACTTACTTAGCTTTTCCTTCGTGCACCAAAATGGCCAAATATTTTCATTGGATTTTGGTGAATGGGAAAAAGTACATATTTTTCGTTGCCAATTGATTTTCGTTATACAAATGGAGAAATGTGTGGTTAAATTTGATGCAAGTAAAACGTTTGAAGTGTAAAACAAAGTACATGTTCATGTTATTTCACTTCATGAACTAACTAAAAGGGGTAAATAACATCTATCATTACGTTCTTGAAGGGACCGTTTCCTTTTGGTTGAAGTGGATTATTTTATTGATTTAAACTTGGAAAATTGGTCTTTAACTAAGGTTTCCTTTACTTTTGAGTTATTAACTATTGTTATAGGAGGACTTACCATTGCAGCGAATTCTTAATCATTCGAGTAAGTACCTCTGCCTTTGTTGCTCCCCTTTTGGGTCAATGGTGGATTTCGTTTATACAAAAGCATGATTGATCATCTTTGCTTGGCCGATTTGGCTTACTATAAAGCCAACGCTTTGTCTTTGCTGTGCAATATATTTAAGAGTACAATTCATATGGTGGAATTTTGAAACGTCAACTTCGTCTCAAACAAGCGTGTTCACAATAATCCCCGATCTAAATCAAAAACAAATTAACGTGATGTCGTGTCTTAAGGAGACAAAAATATGGCTTTGAATATTCTCTTGGCACGCTTCCATATGTCTTGAATATTTTAAAACCATTTTTGAAGATTTCCAAGTGTGAAAGTAAATATTTCTCTCTACCGTTTGTTGGCAATGGATGACGCCGGTGATTTCAATTCTCGCACTTGTATAAACTTTATAAACATAGAATGAAAGTATGGCACTTGCTTTCCCGTTTTCATTGGCTAGATACGGTTTTCAATAATTCATAAGAACTACAGATCATTATCATTTTTCAATGAATTTTTACTCGTCTGAAAGCTGGCTTTTCTAACGAGATATTGCATTCTTGAGCAACAATCACATAGGCATAATGTGTTACTCAAAGCTTAGACATCGCTTTATCTGTTCATGCTATCATATTTCATAAAGTTGCCGTGAATCCTAAAATAAGAGAGCAGAAAATGATGAAATTTAACGGCATGTTTACATATTTTTTTTTCTCGGATTGTCCAGCGATACAAGGGATGGAATCCCCAGTAATAAATCAAAAGACAAGAATGAATTGCCCACGGGATTGAGGGCAAAGTCAAGCACGGTAAAATATCTGATCCTGCAACGAATTAGAATTGGCAGATCGAGATAAGCCTTGTACATATGGCTGGTCTGGAATCATGTTTAAAAACCTATCTAAGTCGGCTTTAAAAGATGGCATTGGATCATCCAATAGGTAGAATTGTTTAAGGTTGGTGGGTAAAAGAATATATAGGCTAGGAGCTCTATATAGAATAAACGAGGATTTCATGGTTTTAACAAGTCTAGTTTCATTATGACTAAACTGTACCCTCACCTCACACGTGATACCCCTACGGTCATTCTCGTTATAATTTATTCCCGGATTTGGGCATCGTTTGTGAATGCATTTAAAAACATACAAAATAAGATATCTTTCATATCTTCGTTGAGTACTATAAATCCCAAGCCGTTTTAGTCGCTCCCAATAAGAGAGGTTACAAATTTCAGATATATTGCGTGTTAAACATCGTTGGACCTTTTCTATTCTTTGAAGTCCGGCAGAGCTCACTGGTGCCCAAACAGGAGATGCATAATCTAGATGGGGTTGGACAATAGATTTGAAGAGAGTCAGCATAGTCATTGAATCACGGGATTGAAATGTTCGGTATATCCATCCGCATGTTTGAAAGGCCTTAGTCACCTTGACATCAATGTGCTCATCGAATTTACCGGTATCCTGAATAATCACCCCTAGATCTCTAACTGACCCAATTTGCTGAATGTGGTGCCCCCTGCTGTCCATGTATTTTGAAGCTGTTGGGATATTACCCCCTTTGAATACTGGAATGACTTGAGCCACTTTAAGAGACGAAGAAAATTCTCCCTTGTTCAGTATGGATCTCATTAGATAGGCAAAAACGGAGCTAGGGCCTGAGAGCACTTTATTAAGAATTGCGAGGTCACTCCATCAGGACCTGGTGAGCTAGACACTTTCAAGTCTTTAATCGCACCTATTGCATCAAAATTCGTTATATTAACATCACTCAAACCATTGGGGTTATTGTCAGTTGATATATTTTGTAGTTTCATAGGAGAGGTAAACACTTTAGAAAATTGCTCACCCAGCATATTTACCAAAAGCTTGGGTTCGTGGACGGGTCTATCTCTGTATTCGAAGGGGCCCACTGCGGCCTTAGTTTTTCTCTTCGAGTTTGCAAAC
>NC_081450.1:1460546-1469050 GCF_007210705.1 Tigriopus californicus | reverse complement strand
AAAATCATAAAGTTTTAAATGCACTTTCAGTTCAAAGTGCAAAAGGGCAACTTAAATAAGATGCTAAATCCCTTAGAACTCAAAAAAATGCATATATTACAAATCAACATCTTATGCCAATTGTATATGAAAATTCCAGAGGGTTTATTCACTGTCAATTTGTGTATGTTAAAGATTATAAAATAAAGAAAATTGTTGGTAACTTTATTGTTTTCATGATGTAATTACGTTAATTCAGGCTTAAACTTTTTATTTACTTAACTACTTTTGGACACCTGACACTTATTTTTGGACACTTTTAGACACTCTACCTCATTCCGCAAATTGCCCACCCTGATCAACCAATCAAACAACACGAATGAAACTATTCGTTTAACGAGTTGCATATTTTTCCGACCCCTCTCCACAGCGTAGAAGTTGTTGCAGCATTGCCCTCGATTCCAAAACTAGATCGTTTGGCGGCACTGAAATCTGAGAGATTCTCTCCTGGGTTCAATGGTTCGATTTCGAGCCCCTCATCGCTACCACATTTTTTGATCTGACATTTTTTCTCATGACATCGATCCAGTGATTAGCACTTGCCTCACCTTCCCGTCTTCCCTCTCTTAACGAACTTATAGCATTAAAGCTCACATCCTCACGTGAACAAGGATGATCGATAAGCCGCTTGGCAGAGGCAACCAAGCAACTTCAATGCGGAGGTCTCTTCATGGGAAAATTCCGATTGTTCACAAAAATTTATTAGACCTGTACCTCCTCGTTCGTACATACCCCAAAAGCAAAGTATTCAGATTTCTTATGGCAAGGTTTCCAATCGGAGAGGCGAAAAAAGCTGGAGGGGGAATTCATTTTTCAGTTTGAGTGATCACCTTCGTTTCCACTTCAAATTCAGTACTTGACATTTCCTGTTTGAACTAGACAAATGCAAAGGACAGGGGTCACCAAAGGAGATTGGTTGAAATGCATTTAGAATATGGGCTCATTACTTTATCAATTCCTAACAATAATGTTGGAGCAATTGATCGGTTCAACTTCACTCTTTCAACTCAACAACGAGTGGAGACAACTTGGGTGACTTGAAATTTACCTAAAACCATAATCGATGGCCTAGCATTCAAATTTGAATGAGGATTGCAATTCACACTGCTCGAGCATTAAATTCTAGAGCGGCTTTTTGTTCTTCAAAATTTTGAAATTGAACCAGGAAAGTAGTAAACCATTTCAAATAAAGTTTTTGGTGACATAATTGAAACTTTGCTTCAGTTCGATGCTAGTTAGATAGATTTAGATAGATTTATTTCAGGAACACTTTGATCATGATTAAATAATGTCGGCATTTTATCTTTGAGTTAGCATCTTGATAACATCAAAATTTCATGAGCATGTAATTCCTCAGGTTCTGGGTAAGCAAAAGCTTGTTTTCACCAGGACCTGGGCAAATTAACGAAGACATGACATAGATAGTCAATAAATGTTACAGAGGCCAAGCTGCAACACGATAACGTGAGTTGGAAGAAATACAAAATGAAATTGAAATGCTTGTAGGAAATTTTGTTGATCACTTTATCAATAATCCTTGCTTTCTTCACATCAATCAAAATGCGGGCTCTAAATTTGATTTTCCTTTAAATCTCTTTTCTTCACAAGCCCAATTCCTCATATATCTAGTCTTTGGTACCCAATAACAATGATCTGACAACTTTAAGGCATCTAGTACGGATTTCTTTATCCAGTGCTCAGATTCAGATACTTCATCATTTTATTACTGCAGAGATGGTTGATATCGACCCCAAATTAGAAAGACCCCCAGAAAAAGTATCTCGTTGATCCACCGAGCGAATCTTGACAAAAGTCGTTGGTCTCCTCTTTCCTGTAGGGTTGCTTTTGTCTCGTCCTCCATTATTTGGGCAGATTTGTCAAAGCTAACGAACTTAAGGGGTATCAATCTCGCGGCTCTGATGAAAACAAGTTGGTGACCGTTGGAAATTGAAGCTGATGCTTCCTCCGAGGAAAACCAATACAAGCTGTTTGTCCATTATCAAGGCTCTAGACAAAAGTCCTCCTTCTGAAATCTTCTGGTAGTGTTCATAAACAGATAGTAGACCTGAGTTAGGAGAAGAACGATCGCATTTCCCATGAACTTGCCGCCATCGTGCTCAAGGTAATTTGCAAGCCCAAACCGCAACAGCTCGTTCGTTCATGCTAGGTTGATGGTACAGTATGCCCTTGTGTAGCGTGATGGGAAAATCACGCTTCCTTCTTTATCTAGTACAGTATGTACGAGTATGTGCACCTTGATTCTTGACATACAGAGCTGTTCAATCGGCTCCTTCCGCTGGATGAGATCTTTACTCAAGTGGTAATATAAAGTAATTGGCTCTGGTCGGACTCTGAGCAGTTTTACACACCGATACATTATCCAATCAGACACCACTTGTCTTCTAACTCCTCTTGGATTGGATTGGCTTCTGGTACAAGAACCAAATTTAGTTGGTGATAATTGTGTTGGAGTTTTTACCGTGTACACTCCAAGGCCGGACTTTCTTTTGGTAGTGTTGATGTTATGCAACTTTTATTAAAAGCTATTTGTTGAAGCTTTTTGTGTCGGAGATGAGATTTGAGATCTTCAAATCTGTTTGAGAGGTGGTGGGATTTCAAGTTAGATTCTATAAAGGCTGCGAGCAAGAAGAAAGAGCTCTTTATGAGATTTGTTTCTTTTATATCTGACTGTCTGTCAAGTTTTGACAAAAATCATCTTGTATTCAGTCGCTCTCCGATCCACCCATATTATTTCTATACCCACACACAAAAAAGTTTTGAAGTCTTCTCTCTCTCTTATTTTTATACCATTGCAACGATTGTGGACGTTGGTTGCGTTGGTAGTCGGAACTACAAAAACATCACTTTTGGGACGACTTTTCACCTGGTACAGTCAAAGAGGGTGAGAAGTAAGAAAGGAAGGCCTCTCCGTAAAAAAAAAACAGCTGACAATGCTCTAAGATGCACACTCGATTTGCACTCCTCTGAAATTAAATTCAATACCGTTTTCTTAGATCAAGGCCTGTTTGTGGAAATAGTATTCAAATATTGATCTAGGAAAGTAAAGCTTTGTCAAAACAGCACTAAAATTGAAGTTTGTTTAGATTAGTGCACTCATTTGATTTGTGATATTGTGATGATTGTTCAAGCTTTTCCTGTGTCTGTAAGATGTCTTGGCAATGCCCCAAAAAATGGTGCCAACTATGAATTTTCATTGAGTTTCCATTCATTTGCAAGCCTATTTTGACCAAGTTATTCAATTGAATTAGCTACATGCTCTAAAAATGTAAGAAAGTGAAAAATGCAACACAACTCACTGTTAGTACCCACCAATCAAATAAACACGCAGTAGATACTGCCGTAGAACAGTTGACCCAATCAGCCCAAATTTGCCAGAGACTAGCTCACAAAGACTAATAAAGTGCCCTCTGACGGACAGAATCCTAACCATATTTATAAAGAACCAGACCCATACATAGGTATATGCAATTGACAGAAATTAGATATGCTCAATCTCGGCCCGAGTGTCTCCGAGCATATTCCACCGATTCATGTCCAGATATTAGAGTCATCTCGCTCACCACGGCATTGACGAAGAAGACGGGCCCTCAAAGTGAGATGTGCCCAGAAGGAGGTAAGGAAGGAGCTCCGCTCGGTGGCCAAGAAAATGTTCCTCTCCCCGTTTTGCGGCGTTCGTTCGGTTCTCCCCCCGTTTCTCGATCATCGGACGGACAGACGGACGGACGGACCTTCTTTGCTCGTTGGTTCGTTTTTCGCTCTGAACGTACCTTCGCTCCCCATGATGGGTTCAAAGCAGCAACAAGAAGTTGATGATTGTCAGTTACTTTGAGGTGCTTCAACGGACCTGCCTAGTGTCAGTTCAGTGTATACTCAATATATATCCATCTATCCAGCTCCACCATAAGTCCGTGGTCCCCGATGACGACTTCAGAGGGAGATTGAAATCTCGGGGAAATAAATCCGGCTTTCAAAGTGAAAACAAGGATAATTGGACTCCACTTGTGACAATTGTGCGTCGGGTTTACGAGCCCCATCATCGTGTTCAACAAAAGAAGAAATAAAACGCAAGGCTCGATTGGCGCTTCGAAGAAGGTAGGAAGGATCAAGCACGTTGAGATCGTTTCTTTTCAGCAGACCTGCAAGTCCTCTCTTAAAAACCCCGTCACTCAATTTCATGTGTCTCGATTAAACTCCCTTGAGAGCGTGAGAGGCGTTTTTTTCACCACGAAAAATGCCTCCACGACCTGCGATCTAATCCAGCCAAGATGTCGAGACTCATGTTTATTATCCCCTTGGGAGTATTTATTAAAAATTGGAAAGCTATTTCGCTCCAGCTAGCCAACTCAACTGCAAGTAAACTTACCAGTGGAGCGAAACTTTTGGATACAACTAATGAATAAAAAACGCCACTCTCTTTGATCAAGTTCGCCAGTCTTTGGAAGGAAAATAGAGATCCAAGCATGTAACCAAAAGTTTCAAAGTTTTAAGCAGATATTCTTGACCAGTTCCAGGATGGGCTCTGGATTTGCTTAGACACGCCCTCTACCACGTAGATAGAAGAAAAGCATAGGAGTGAGCCGACAAGTCTGACAGGTGTAGAGTACGTGATGGATCCAGGGCCAATTTTGACACAAGTTGTCTAGGATGAGCCGATATATGGAAATTCCAACATCTGCAGGCATAGTAGATGGAACGCAGAGAGAGGCACTCACTTTTTTTCTATCAGCTGCTTTCAAGACGAACGAATCGAAGGTAAACTTGGGCTTTGGTTCCATTAGTGGACCGTTTATGGACAACACCTGGCGAGCATTGGAGCAGGCACGAGTTATGTGCGGAATCCTGGTTGCTACACCCTTATCTAAAAGCAATTGGAATACATGCATATAAATTCGGATGACTCGGATTCCCTCCTTTTCCTCAAGCTCAATGAGTTAGGCAGACACTGTGAGAAAACTTTCACTCTTGGGAATGAGAAAATTCACCAAGTGTCATACAGATTAAGGAACCACCACTCATTGGTAGAAACTTTCAATTGTCTGGCAAGAATTTAACTTGTATGTCTTTGACTTATGCGGACAACCCACTCAAGACAATCTGTTGTAAAGAAAACATACTGTTATGTAAATTGGCTTCGATCCGGTTCAATCTCTTTTTTTTCCCCCCAGTTCGGGATTCGAGTTTTCCAGTTTAGGCTTGAAGTTTGTCACACTCATTAGAATGCGCGTATCAGATTTCGTCAACTCGATGCCATCGATGTTTCCCTGTCAGAAACCGTAAATCTTGGCATTCCGAACAAAAAGAGCACACAAAGCCGTTGTTCAAGATCGCAGGATTACAGGGTGGGTCACAATGTAATCGAAAAAAGAGGTTACCCCCTCCAAAAAGTGGGCCACCTGCCCAAAACAAGTAGCATTTCCTTCCAGTGCCTAAATTTGGCAGACTCTGCCTTCAGCCAATTGTGATCATCCGATACAATGGCAAAAAGTCGTTTTAAGATACCCTGTTGATCGAGCCACATTGGATGGAGGTATTCGAGGACCGAGGTTACTTTTAATGACTGTCTGGCAGGAACGAAATCTCCCATGAATCTTCGTAGCGATCTTGCACAGGTCTCGAACTTGTCGGATTTTCCGCTGTTTTCGCCACCTGTGGCAAGGTTTTTTTTTTCTCCAACGGTAATGAGGGTAATTTCCCCCCCTCCTCCTTATGTCAATGAGACAGTGAGTGGCCAAAAATACCTGCTTCTTATTCTTGGCGAAACCATCGACCAGTTTCGAATTATTTCATATCTGGTTGGCAGAGTCAACTACTGAAGTTTAGCTGAATTGGTGCGAAAGCAAACAATTTCACGCATCCTTGAGGCAAACAAAAGGCTGGTGTGGATATTTGCATTAAAAAGCGATTGCCGCACTTGAGTAAGAGTGTGTTTGGTCCACCGGCAAAAGGAGGAGGAAAAGGAACAATGAAATATGCATGGATTTATTAGGGCAAAAAGCGAGCCTCGATGGTATTCATATTGTAGTATATGGGGGACCACATTTTTGTGGAAACCATTCCCTTTGGATTTGTCTCCTTGACCTTGGTACACCATCGTATCAAGTTTCGCTCCATGTCCGAGGCAAGTTTCTTGGATTTCAAGTTGGACAGGGAACTTCCTTGGAACCGAGAACGGTGGACGCTCAAATGGCTGTGCAATCCAGATATGGAACAAAGGCATAGACATGATCCAACTTTCCCATACCTCACTGATAAATGACATTTCTAACCAAACAAGCACCATTAACGTATGAATGTGATTGTGATTCTTGGCTCGGACTTCTGAAACCTTGAGTTGACTCTCTTCAGGAAGGCCGAGTTTATTCTGTAAGTGATTTACCCGGTTCAGGTCTGTGGAAAGATGGGTTGAGTGGAAGAATACTTGGATGGGTTGCCAAATATCCCATGAAACTTTAAAACTTGATTCCTGGGAATCGAGACATGTGCAAGGAATTTCTCAGAGAGATTCATCTCTTGGTCCATTGGGAAAGAAGTCACTCCACGCACGCACATACACACGCGCACAAACACAAGCAGGGAATGAATTTCGAGGGAACTTTCTGCTATTTCCTCCTTCCAGATGCAGAATGCAGGCCTTTATCAAACTCTTGAGATCCTTGAATGGAAGCTTTGTTTACCGTAGAAAGGGGTCATGCCCGTTGTCCAATCCCAGCAGAGATGCCAGCCACTTGACCGCCGTGAAGGCGAAAACTTTATTTAGCGCTTGACACCATCAAATAATTCCACTGGGAGAGGGCCTTTCAGGACAATGACAGAAAGAGAGGGCAAGAGGGGAAGAGAGACAGGCCTCGTCTATTTATGAGTCGTTTCGTTGTTGGCCTTTTCTTTTCAGAAAGCATCTCTGCTCTTCATCCACAATCCTTCTTCCCCTGGCCAAAGCTATTTTCAATTTAACATGCCCAAATGCTTCCGACGCCTGTTAAGATCGGACTGAGCCGTGAACTCGCCTCCGGCCCCAGCCTTGGGTGGTGTTCGGCCTTCGAAGCATATTCCTGATTTTGACCTTGATTTATTATGGACACAACTTGCTTATTCGTGGGTCTCGCAACATTCCACGACGCTTGTTAGAGATCGAGTCATTGTTCCAATATGGCTCTCAAATCCTTCTTTTCTCGGGTGGGGAACAACATTATTGGAACACAGTTCCAGGCGGAGGAGGTTAATGGGCAAAACGTAGTCCCCAACCAACCAGAAGTGGTTGTTCCATTGTCTCCTGGGCAGCCCACTTTATGATCCTTCTGCCACCGAGACCTTGGTCCAAACATACAAACACACAGACACACAAGCACATCCACACACACACAAACCAGACCTCCTTGTGGGACACGCGGAACAGCCTGGGAGAAGAGGCCTCCAAGAACAATCCTTTCACTCTTTGAAATGGAACTTGGGATCCAAACTTTCGCGTCCATATTTCGCGAAGCAAACCCTTTCAGCCTAATTGAATTTGACAGTTTCTCTCTCATCTGGCCAACTTGCTATTCATTTCCAATCACCACTTTCAAGCCGAGAGTTTCCTAAACAAGTATTCCCACAACTAGAAATACGGACATAGATCCGAGCTCCTTTCTCGTCACTTAATCTTTCGCGTTCTGTTTGCTTTCCTCATCGCGAAAGTGAAAAAAAAACAACACTCAAGAATGGCGCAGTCGTCATTTCCCGGGCTTTCTACATCTGCATTGGTTGGTTTTAGCGGTTTCAACCGAGGACAGGAAGATCGAAGAACGGGAACAATGGTTAGAGAGGTTTGAATAATGGGAGTATTGGCTCATAAATCTTCACTTTTTTGACCATGTCCTATCTCATTCAAAACTTCTGTCATTGATCCCAATGTCGAAATGTCCGTCCGGGGTTTGGCCAAGACAGACTCTCAATAGAAGCAGACAGGCGTGCTCGCAGGAAAAAAAAGTTGTTTCGAGTTTAATGTCGGTTTCTTCCGCTTCTTCTTCTTCTCCAATTGAGCTCAAGGGAGGAATATCCAATGATTCCGCTCCACAGCTTAAGGACAACAAAGGACGAAGGCTGTACGTGAAGTTGTTCACAGGTTCTCTCAAAGGTCAAGGCTCAAAGGGATCAATCCTTTCAAGACTTGATTGAGGGGTCTCTTTCGCTTTGCTCTCTTTCTCTTGTTGGTTGCTTGGTTGGGGCTTTTATCCTCACGGCAAGATTTTAGAAAAGCCTCCTGACTTAACAAAGATCTTGAAGGGAGATTCGCCAGGGCAATTTCCAATTTCCAGTTCCTCCTCTGCCTTTTCATATTTGATGGCAGTCCATAATACAAAAAAACGAGAGGGGGAAAGAGAGTCCTAAAAGTGAAGGAGGGTCACAAAATGCGAATATAAATGTTTTGGCACCAATTTCTCCCCCTTTTCTCCCGATATCAGGAC
>NC_081450.1:1388826-1460513 GCF_007210705.1 Tigriopus californicus | reverse complement strand
CCCGATATCAGGACGCTCGGAAGTACTTACTACATGGAGTGTATGTAGTACTGGGCGAGGAGCCGTAAAAAAGTTGGTCAAATTTAACGAGCTGCTAAAGGTGTGGCCAAATTTCCCGAACTTTTTCTCCTACTCTTCTCATGGTACATGATGCATCATAAAATGGAGGTGGGATATGAAGGATAACCCGTATTGGAATTTATCACCACATAGCTCTATCATCTAGTTTTCCTTTTAAAACAACCAGGAGACATGTCCGGCAACCAGCAGCAAGGTTGTGCTCAGTTAGGTAAATCCAATTGCTTGAAGGATAGCGATTTGGAAGCTTGGATTCAAATAATCCAAAGTCATGGCTAATGCCGGTTTGAAAGCACGAAATCGCTCTAATTCCCCAATTACAGCACGTCTAGATTTCCCATGACTAATAAATTGAAATGACTAGTGCAATGTTGAGCAGAAACTATGTACAACAGCTTCCCCCAAGGCTAATGGAATTGAAACTCAAATCAATTGGTTTGTCAGTGCTGACACACTGGCATAAATGAGACATAAACGATGAATCATATGCCGTCTCTTCACAATTTCAGTCGAAGGCATCCAGAATTGGGCCATAACCGTGGAATGTTGAAACTTTTAAATTGCATTTCTATGATGATGATAATCGACACATGTTTGAGAGGTGTCACTTGTCATCCGGCAAAGTTCTTAAATCTATTTGACAATCCACTGATTTCGGCAGGCCCGATATCGGTAGAATGCTTCAGAACTGGTTTATATTTGGCTTGAGAGCTGTGCGAGAATTGCTACCGAACGACCAACCGACCAACTTGGTTTTGCTTTGCTGGTGGTCAACTCCAAATGAGGAACTCGAGGGAAATTAAAATTCCATCTTCCCACCAACTACGAAAAGAAATAAGACCTGGGCACCAGGGGAAAAAACTAAATGAAACTTGCAAATGACTTACAGGCAAAAACCGAGAAAGAGAGAGAGACGCGCAACCAGAAGCCCCCTACTAAGAAGACCAAGGCGACAACGCCCATATCAATCGCAAGGAACTTGTTGAACATCTAGATTCCGTTGGTTTGAAGCATTATTCAACGAGTTCACTCAGCACTAGAATGAGATGTGAGATCAATTGAGAAGGAAAAAACACAAGGTCTGATTTATGTGCCCTATCAAATGGCACGTCCATAGCTAGGCTTGTCTGGTAAAGAGTTTGAAAAATTATCCAGTCCTCTGATTCTAACCATGGATCACTGGACCCCCACTGATGGACGACAACAAGCCCTGAAATTGCTCATGGCTGACCCATCCCTCCCCTTGAGTATGGATTCACAAAGATGAAGAATACTTCATTTCAGGTATGCCACATTAATTATCCAACATCAAGCAACCATTAACAATCAAGAGTCGAGTTTTTCCCAAACACCTGAGGGGGAGCGAGACTAACAGTTGGAAAGGGAACGAGCAGTTGTCATCTTCAAAACTGATATACGAAGCAGCATTCTTTGAAAGTCATTGGCAAATAGGTGACATACCGACGGTAGCTTCAAATAGACCAGCCTATTGTTTCGACCTATTTGTAGCACATTGGAATGAGCAAGCCCTTAGTCCTCTGTTCAGTATTTCAATACCCATTTTGACCCACTATCCATCGGCAAGCATGTTTTACAGCATCGTTGGCAAATCTCTTTTTCAATCGATCAATGCGAGTGCGGGCGTTGAGATAAATTTTGAGACATATAAGATTTTCGGTTCTCTGTTGATCAGAGTCAGCTGTTGACAATCCATTCCAATTCGACTAAGTGCTCTACGTCGTGTTAATTTAGAATAAAGAAAAATGACCAGGGAGCTTCATTTCAAGACGACGGCCAGAACTATAAAGAAGTATTGGAATTCCCGCCACCGCTTGGAGACTCCTCTATTTTAGATCCAATTAAAAAGTTCAGCTATTCCGCAAATTAGTGCATCGCTGCAAGGAGTCCGAAGTCCAAAGTCCGAACCGAACATACCAAGCATTCAACGAAATCTTGTCCAAAATATCCCTGGACGAGTCTGCTGATGTTGATGAACATCAAAGACGACTTGTGGGACTCTCTCAAGGAATGGAAAAAGAACTCGAACCCTCCGAAGATCTCTGAAAACTCGTTTTAAACTCGCTCGTCGTCGATTTCTCGAACTCGTCAGCCAACTGGTGCGAACCCAACTATTGGGACAGTAGCCAAACCCAGGCAGGTTGGAATGAGCTCCTTGGTTGATCGGATTCCCCCCCTGAAAAATCCATTAGCTTTGAGTGACTACTTTGGGCTCTGAAATATTGAGGGTCATATTGTCGAAGTGGAGGAGTGATAGGAACAATTCTTCTTCGTACCGTTATTGCTCGCTTGTAGAGTTCAGGCTCAACCCTCTGCGGTGGAGTGAAACTTGTCGGGATCCCCGTCAAATATTTAAACCATTTCCGGAGACGAGATTTTTGATTACCCGCCGGAATGATTGGATAGACAGAGACTTGGAGCGGGTGTCAAGTTTGTTGTGACCAAATCAGACCCAACTTTGGAAGGTCTAAGCATTCCCATTCACAGCTAGCGGGTCATTAAGCGACCCACGCAATCAGATCAGCACTTCAGAGCTGAGAAAATTGAAGAGGCGAAAAAACACCAGGAGCACCTCCTCAACTCCCACCATTTAAACCAATTCCCTAAAAAGAACCACGCTCATTAAAGGTGGCTAAAAGGTAAAGGTGTGCCACGAATTGGGCTTGAATTTGAATAAGTTTTTTTTCTTGTTTTCTGTTGGAAGAGCTCGAATGTGAAATTGCACGACAATGGTGAGCACCTAATAACGTGATAATGTGTATTGTGCAAGTGAGGCTTTAGGGAGGCAGATCAGCGGATGTGGAGACACTTGAGAAATGTTTGTAGGAAAGTTTAAGGGACCATTGGAAATCACTTGAGCATTGCCCTTTGCTCCCCATTTTGAAGGAGGGTGAGCAAGAAATCATTGTCATCAGAAGAGCAAACAAAAAATATCTAACAGCTGTGAGAATTTCGCAGGGAGGTACCCCCCTTGACTGGGGGGTTCTTCCTTCACCATTCACTGGAATGGTTTTGACGAGGGCGCAACCAGAAATCTTCACGGGCTGATGAGGTGTCAATTGCATATCATTAGACGTCTCTCCTCAATTCCAAATTCCCACTGTTTTGGCGCGGAAAAAGAATGAGATATTGAGTGTTGATAATGATGGTGTTTTATCTCACCCCGTGATGCTGAGGTGGAATGACAGTTGAGAAATATTGACCTGCCATTCACATTGAAATTCATGCATGAAACTATTTCGAAACTTGCCAAGCCCAAGGGGATTTTTGGTCGTGTGCTGTTTTGGCTGGCAGCACTGATTGAGCTACAGTAGAGAAGGAAAAATAATCTTAACCGGACTAGTTAGTGTTTATTCAATTCATAGCTGGCTGAAAAGGCTCTTTAATGGTTCTCGTTTTTGTTTGAGAGACCAACAGGTTTGAATCGAACAGTTCAGTTCCATATCTTATCCAAGCACCTTGAAGGGTACCAAAGGGTTAATGGACCTAATATGGCAGGAGGGCAAGCTATCTGTCCACATAAAATAAAATCATTCATTTCCCAAGCCTTATATGTACTGGATAAACAAGCGTCTTTATTGCTCCTGGATACCTCTATTGCATGTTAACAACTGACAAATGGCCTTTTAGGTACTTAGGAAGAAATATGATTTCTACTCTCACCTTGATTTGAGATAAGAGTTGCAGTTGTGGTTGTGGCGCCACCAACCGGAAGGAGGGGGCAACTTCTCGACGGAAAAGCACGTAATTGTTCAGAATTGCATTGCTTTGTTAGATAATTGCTCCTCTGTGCTTTTGGTTGGAGAGTTGATGAAGAAGACATCATGGTTTGGGCTTGTAGGTGGGGTTTTTGTTCTCATTTATCATCAATTATGATGGATTTCCCTTCAACCACTCGCCTCCAAATGGATATTTGCATGTTCAAATTTCAGCGTCAAAAAATACCTACCCCCTCTTTCTTGCCCTTCACCAATATGGTTCATGGGTTTTGAATTCAAACAAAGTGGAGATGGCTCAAAACTTGACGGTAAGTCGTCCAACATCAGCCTGCACAAGGGACTCATTAGAATGCAGCTCAGGTCCAATCTAAAATGGCCAGTTAAAAGCTGATCTGATTTGAACTGGCCCCTTTGGGCATGGTAAAAAACAATCTCTAGCAGAGGAGGAGCATCTTTAAATGCACTTCTGCTCCTTGGGAGAATCAATATACCAAGTTTCAAAACAGCATTTAAGCATTCAATGACAACCACAAAGAAGACTACAGAGGTCATCTTTTTGTGTTTCAACTCTTTCAGTAAAAACGACTGGAACGTTTGATTGAGGTCATTACATTGGACTAAATCAACCCACTGGACGTCCAAAATTGACAGGAATCAAGAGGAATCTCTTCTCCATAATAAAACCCATCAAGCCCAGGCAGGTCAAAGACATGTTTATGGAGACCATTTGGCAGGTTGACATGAACCAAAATTCAATTAGACTGAGAGCGATGACAAATTGATCCGCTCTTAACAACAAGGTGCTAACAAACTCGAGAAACAACTGTGGAGCAAGGTATACAACGATGTTTTCTCTGTCTCTTTCTCTTGATTTGGCCAGAAGCGCTGAAGTCAGGAGCGTCCTTGATTTATGAGCAGCGTGTTTCTCATGCAAATTGCTCGCCGGAAGACAGATGCGAAAATTGAATCACAATCTCGCTGGTGGTGGCCATGTTTCCACTAATCTTGAGAGACCAAATCATGTGCATCTTCTTGCCTCCCCCATCCTAAAACGTGGTAAGCATCCGAAAGGGCAGAGAAATGCATCGAGTTGAAATGTAATTAACTTCCCAAGGCCTCAAAAGGGTCTGGAAAGCTGGCCTCAATCAAGAATCCGGCCAATCCAGTCATTGACCTGCCGGTACGTAGTTGAAATGAAACCCACAAATGGATTCCATTGCGAAGTAACGTAGTTCCCAAGACATGACTTTTTTTGCTTCCATTCAGGGTTTGGTTTTCGATAATCACGCGAACCAGTGAGTCAGAAAAAAAAATATTTTCTCACCAGCCTGTAGTCCAAGGTTAAAAAGTTTGCTCATGCTCACGCTGGCCTGTGATGAAAAAAAGAGCCGTGGTTCACAAAAAAGAGACAACCTGATTACCAATTTCCAATTTCGGTATTTGAGTAGCCGAAATGGCGCAAGAAGATTTGTCGGCTAATCCTTGTCTGTTGGCTCAATTGAAATCGCTTGATTCGTTTATTCATCTCCTTCCAGTCATTACAGCATGACAAGGATTTTGTAGTTGTCGTTGTCCATGAATGGATTAAGAGGCTCAGCATTCGTTAAGGATTTTCTCATCTCATTGGCTCGCCGAGCATTTCTTGTCCCGCTCAAACTTGATCCCACTGGGCCCCCTCAACTCATTCCGATGTTTTGACATCTCATTTTCAAAAACGGCCATTGTTCAACACTTTTTGAAATAAGATGAAGCATACATACATTAGTTTTGGAGGCTTGAGCATCAAACTTGTCGAGACATGGATGTCGGCATTGAACAAGAAAAAGGACCATTCTGCAACCGGCTCAATTTCCTTCAGTGGTCCAATGCATCAACCCCTCATAAGATTTTTGAGTAATGATCTTTTGTGCTCGGATTAGAGGCATTTTTTGCCAGCGCTAAGTCTCGGAATGACCATAAGCCTTCAAATCGGCTCAAAACAGCTGAGCAAGGCACATTAAGAGCCTCTCCCTCATTACTTGCTTCATCTCATCTCATGAGGAGCAAAAGTTTTTTGTCCTCCGTTTTGGAACTCAAAACTCGATTTCCAATCTGTTTTCCCCACTTCAGTAATAATGGCATTCATTTCCTTCAAGGCAACGAACCCAAGAGAGAGAGAAAGAGAGAGATGAAGATGGGTTTTGACAGCTTTGATTCCGTCCAAGGTGGTTCTCATGAGGTGGGTTCGTGGGTTCGTTGGTTCGTTCCCTCCACCTGACACAACTCCCCATGAATATGTCGGAATCGACATTTCTCAACTGATTTTCATCTGAACTCGGACGAGCAAAGCTCTCTGGACACTCTTGAAGAGCCGGGGTCGGTCATCAATGCTCCATCCAATCCGATGGAGAGAGAGAGGCTCCTGCAGCAAGCACGCTGCTGAGGAAGATCTTTGAAGAAATAATTAGGGGGACCCTGGCGTCTGTCATTGACATTAACCACTCGACTTTGAAGAACCGAAGGGCTGGAAAGACTCACTCTTTAAAGAGCAGACCAAGTACCCTATTTCCAAATTCAGGCTCTACCTAGTACCTACACGTACGTACGTAGAAGCATGCATGTTAAGGTACACATGCAAGTTTGCCGGGTCGTTTGGCAGGCACTTGATGTCATTGGGAGGCAAAAATTCGAGATAGCCGTCATTTTCAGTGGAGTCCGTGACAGGGTTACAAGCGATAGAGACGATAACGGTGATGGAAGTACTTGTAGATGAGAGTCAATTATGAAGAGAGACTTCGTCGCCATTCCAACGCGATTCCATCCGCATCCACTCTTTGTGTACTCGTACATCCAGTACAGTTGTGATGTCATCTCAAATTTCACTGAGGCAATACCAAATTGAATAATACATTCCAGCATAGGCTGTACAGCTGAACATACTGAGACTGTTTAGTGCGTATTGTGTATTGTATAATAATGATGAGAATCATGGTGAGGCCATCAGCGCCCGATGGTTTTTGTCAGTTTATGATGGACTTTTGACAAGGTGAGATCCGAGCTCTCAGATTAGCTCTCGTTGGTGCTCTTTCTCCCAAATGGACAGAATTCATCACTCTTGGAGGCTGATTGAAATCTTAATGATGGTCCTGGTGGTGTGCTAATCGTAAAGCCGCTCAAAATTGGCTTTCGGGATCCTTTTCCACCTGGTTTTTGTCCTCTTTAGCGGGAGTCATTACTTCAGAACGCGTGAAGGGTGGGTTGGGTTGGGTTGCCTTCAATTGTTCTTAATTTCAAGGGGGATCAAGCGATGATTTGTCAAGCTTTACTATTCCAGCCACGATGTAGACCACTCACTCTTAGCTGAGCTATGCTCCCTCAAGCCACCTCAATTCAAGGAAATCTGAAGGAAATCCCTCAAAACCCACTGACAACATTCGAAAAATTGTGCACAAGTTCAGACAATCGTATTGCCTCCACTCAGCAAATAATTTGAATCTTGAATGCTCTGTGGATCCCATCACGAGGCTTTTGGTGGATTGGAGGCTCGTTCTCGAGCTCATGGCAGGCGAATCAATGGTGAGGGATCCTTGGCAACGGTAGTGATTCATGAGAAACATCCTGGATATCCATGGACAACTCCTGGGCGAATGGAAGACGAAGGGGGGGAGACTTCAAGCTTTGATTTGATTTCAATGGTTTTTGCCTGGATTTAGTTGTTCTTTGAACCAGTCAGGGTGACACACAATGGCCTGAAGTGGGCATTATTTCCACTTCACATGCATAACAACAACATGGCGAGTCACGAACCGGGCTCCTCTGCAGTCCAATTCGGCTCCCAGGGTTTTGACTCATCATAGATATTCTCCGAAAGACTAGATAGTCTTTATCTTATTTGAAGTATTCCGAGTCAGCAGCTTGAACTGGTCTAATGAGGCTTACCCACCCCTCACGCTTAGCTTGTAGCTACGATGACGAGGTTTTATTTGAGGGAGAACCAGCAGGGATGGTTTCCACAAAGGCACATGTTACATGTAGTGTGTTATCTGGGTGGATTAATACGGTCATAGTGCTTGGAAAACAAATGGTTGAGTGAAGTATTAAGGCATGGAATTGTTTTGGCAAACCCGACCAAGGTGATGTCTTCTCGAATGAGCTACCATAAAAAATGAATGCCTGTGCAAACATTTGCAACTTTTCACGAGTGTTTTCGCAAGGCATTGGTGATATTTAAGAACTTCCTTTTATTCCGCATTGTCTTGAAGTCTTTTCGGGCTCAGGCCAACCAATGCACTTCCGAACGAGTAGTCAAGGTCCTTTTCTCGCACTTTTCCGTCAAAGACTTGGCATCTTTGGGAGTTGGAAATGGCTAGATATCGAAAAATGGCCAATTGCATTGATTGAGTTCACCCACCAAAACCATTATCTTCAAAAACTTGCTCTTAATTTGTGAAGAAGTCTCGGATTCAAAGTTATCTCTGAGAGGAAAAGAATCTAAAGTTAGCTAGTGTTACTATTTGAGCTAAAGTCCGAGTCGATCTCAGTATGGACTCTCGAATGGTCGTGATATCTGGCATATGGTTGCACGTCAAGCTCCAAACCACTTCTCGCAAAGAGCGGATCTCTCGAGCGCGTGTGTGAACATAGATGGCTACGTGCAGTGATGGGCATCGATAGACCACATGTTAACGAGGTCAATTGTCAATTCGTTGCCATTGACCAAACGAAACACGTGAAATTTTACATCGCATCAACCTGAAAGATGTTATGACTTCATTGCGTTCCTGTTCGTCCGCATAAAAGTGCTTATCTTCGCCATTAGTAGGAACGTCAATTCCATCGAACCAAAAAGCTAACGGAAGTTAGTTTTGGTGTTGGCTCAATTTTTTGCGGGCTTCCTTACGGCAACTAGAAATGGAATTCCCAGTAGTTCAAGACGAAAATAGAAAATATAACGTAATAAAATCTGTTAAATCAACATTAGGCAACAGAGTCAAGCTCGTTCATCAACTCTCACAGCTTAACGATGTAATGCCCACCTATGGTAGCTTGGTTGTCTCAAAGTGTTGTATTACAAACCCAACCGTGGGCCTGACTCAACCCCCCTCTCATTCTAGCAAGCTCTGTTTGGTTGTGTCAGTGAGTGAGCATTTTAATGAATATCCAATCAACATCCATTTTGTCTTCAAAGGTCTTCCAAATGCATTTTGAACGAATTTATTCAAAGACAGAGAATTGCCCAAGAATTTAGTAAACTCTAGGGTTAATATGAAACGCTCTCAATGCCCTGAAAGCATCTCGTCGGATTATGCGCACATATTTCGTCTCTAATCCCCATAAAACATTGGACTAATTACATAAAACAGCTTGAGATTTCTCTTTCCCTCTGTGCTTTTTACGACAACCTCATTAATTTGCTTAAAGAGGAGGAAGCGACAATAGGGAAGACACAAAACGGTCTGGGGGAAGACTTGATATTGACTCTCGCCAGAGCTCTCTAATTAGAGCGTAAGCACACACATTCCTTGAGCATGTTATGAGATGATCTCTCGCATTCCCACTCAATTCTAAGATCTCTACGTACATCTTCCATATGACTTGCGTGTAAATATGTGTGTGTCCACAGGATGGCCTAGAGGTGAATTTCTGAAGTCAAAGATAGCTGTCTTAATTGTCCATCCATGAATCGAATGAATCCTCGCGTTTCCTGAACGAGCACGGCTCATATTTTCTTAACGGCAAACTTGAGTGGGCTTTGGTAATATTAAAAAGTGAGATCTTGCCGATAAGCATAACATCTTCTTCGAGTCTCCGGGGATCAAAAACATCAGCATGCCATACATGGTCATCGGGCTTCAATCCGTAGATCACATGATCATGCAGCCCTTGATCAGTTTCGACTGGCCAAGAGTGTGTGTGGTTACTCAAAAGCGTTGGTTCGAAACCCGACTGGCTCAAGACCAAAGAGGGTGTTGTAGTACTAAGGGTTGGAGGATGCTTGCTCATGTATGGGAAGATGTTATGATGGGTGCTTTACCACCAAAAAATCGTGTCTCTTGATGGTTATCAATTTACCTCAACAAAGCTGTTGTGTTAGCTGGCGGTGGAGAAGTGAGCTCAACCACAAATTTGTACCCTAAGAACATACTCGAACATATCAGACCAGATGATCAAATGGAAAATAAGTGCTGGGTGTCTTTTGACTGAAAATCCTACAAGGCCAAGCAAGATGTTCAACTTTGACTAACATGGATCAGACATGTCACCTTAGCATCTCAAGGGGGTAAGGGAGAAAGAGAAAAGTTTTGGAACACCTCTCAAGAGTTCGGAACTTCTCTCTCTTTTTATTCGAGGGATGCGTCCCTAACCCTTCCTGAACGTCCTTTGGGTGGGATCCGTTGAAATGAGCTCATTTTCTTTGAAATCCTCCTGAAAATGTGCGAATTGAGAGCCATCAACGTGACAAAGAGGATCTCCCGGGAAACCTCACATGTTTATAGAAACTCCAGACTCTCAGGATTCAACGTTTCGGACGGAGCCGATCTCAAGGAATGAGCGTTGGACGTCGACTCAGAAAGGGCAAAACCTTAGAGGCATGCAGGTATTCAAACCATGCAGATTATTTTACCCCACGGCTGTCACTCTGAATTGGCTTTGTTTTGAAAAACAAAACCTAATTGGACTGTCATCAAGGCGAGATGGGTGTGCTAACGTACTCTATGTATCAGTACATACAGGTTACATAATGTACCGGTTTGATCAGCAACAAAACGCTCGCCAGAGGGCGTGGAAGGGCTGCGGGGGCGTCCGTCTCTTTTTGAAGATGCCGCCAAATTTGAAGCTGATCTTTTACTTACCGAGAGCTCTTGAAAGCGTTTGAAAGCGTTTTTTTACTTCGAAAACCGGCAGGAATTCGTGCTCGAGAACCCCGAATATGTGAGATTTATTCCGAAAACTATGCGTGAAATGTGAAAATCTTCCATGCAATGTCCAGACTCTTGAAATTTATCAAATTCTTGGGATTGGACGCCATTAGATAGAAAGCCACTGACCATCCATATAAGAGTGAGAGGCCGCAGGTCTTACCCAATACAATCGGATCACCCCACTTGAATATTATTGATAGATATAGCTGATTAACCAGTGGCTTCTTGTCGGTTTCAGGAATGGCTACCATTTAAACCGGGAATTAGGGGAAAAAACTCATCATGATGAGACGAGAGAAGAGCCCGTTCTCGTTGCGGTCTGGTCAAATGTCGACCGAGTGACCGAGCACAGAAGAAAACGAAGAAGAAAAAAACTTGGGAAGCCGAAAACCAAATCCATGGGAACTCGTAAAAATCCCAATTTTACGACCACCACCAAAACCATTTCTCCTCGCAGAGAAAGAAAGGGCCAGCCAGGGAGGAAGAGGAGTCGACAAATGAACCACCAGCTACTGGCTCGTCGACCCACCAACCCGAGTGGATAATTAGTGAAAATAACACAACCAGCAGCAGACACACCACGGACATTGCTCCTGAAAGTAGTGTGAACCCCCGGGGAGATCCGAGTCGTGAAGGTGATCGGACCTTATCGTGATTGAATGCCATACCTTTTGACGGCCAATCCCAGTTCCCCCAACAGTTGGGTCAAAATGGATACCGAGAGCGTGTTGTCGGGGCACTCGGAGCTGAGCGGGGGTCGTCCCTCCACCACGACCCCGGCCCATCACCGCCAACGACCCAGTCTCCCAAACGGCGGTCTGACCGGCGGGAGTCCCGTCTCCCAGGGACATTTCAGCGGTTCCAAGTATTCTAATTACGCTAATACCGGCACAACCCTAACAAACGGTTTGAGCGAGAACAGTCCCTTGCCCAACTCCAGCACCTCGACATCCACGAACAATGCAATGACGTCTCATTATTTGGGGCGGATCCAGACGCCTCCGCCCCTCTCGCCCACCAGCCTCCTGAGCAACTACTCATTGGGACTCAATGCAAACAACCGTCTCTACAGCAACAACGTCAGCATGACCCCCAACCATCGGACTGTCAACAGGTCAGGCCTTGAAGAATGAACTGGTAGCTTGCTTCTCATGGTTCATCAATGAGATGCGAGAGTCTTGGTTGAATTGATATTGGAGATGATTTATTGGCACTCGTTGTCTGATAGAACTTTGCTTTGAGCTGAGATGTTGAGATTGATAAGAGCCACGGAAACGGGCAATGGAGGCCAATTTGAGGGAAGTGTTTCCAGCCACACCTGAACTGCATGAGAAGCAACTGTGTGGATTGGTATAAGATTAGTAGCATTTGGGGAGACGGGAGACTAGGATTCGAAAAGTGCAGGAGCAAGCTAGTCTCGCTACTTCAACGTTGCATAGTACTATACACAGTACAGGATTGGCGACTTGTTGAAAGTCATGCTGTGTCATGGATGGCTTGGACTAAAAAGAGAGGGAAGAAAATCAGTTTCCCAACTGAGTTTCGAGTGATTGTAAAGCAAACATTTGGACTTTTGTGATCAATCTTCAACGGACTGATGGCCAGTGGCAAGGCGAGATTGTCAAACGATCTCATGACTTTCCCCACTCTTTCAGCGTGTTGACGAGCTCGCCCTCGAATCGCCTGAATAACATCAATGGCAATTACGGCATGATGAGTGTGGAATCGCCGTACCAAACCGCGGTCACATTGCCCTCAACCGAGGCCTATCGATTGGCCAATGGTCACCAACCTCAATCGGAGAGGATCGAGGTCCAGATCCTTCATCAGGTAAGGCAACCAATCTACCATGTATGCTTTGACATGGTTGAAGTTCAACAAATGAATGTAGCCTGGTTTTCGCCGAGACAGGAAACAGTTAACCAAGCCGGCAGGAATACCCCATAAATCCTGTAATTGAAGGGAAAAAACACTCCAATTGGAGCACCTACAGTAAAATCTAAGAGTCGAGTCCACGGAATGAATGCACCCTAAAGTCAGCTTTGTCAAAGCACGAAGAGAACAACTATCTCGGTTAACTAGGCGTCATTAAAACGAAAACTAGGGGAACCCACTAAAACACACGTCGCTAAAAAAAAAAATGAGCGAGCTTGAGTTGTAGTCTGAAACGTGTAATGTAGGTTTGCATTCTTGGCCATTTCGGGGGCTTCAAAAGCAGATGTTGTGAATTGCACCCTTTTCGTGTCACCCCCAAAGACCCAAGAAGCTCTTGAAGACATTCCTTTCCCTCTCGTTTTTTTTTCGGACAAGATGACACCACAAACATTGAAAGGGGATGAGAAAAAACTTGGAAATGTCTTTTCGATGCCGCCAAGGCTCAAAACTTTTGTCTCCTGAAGTATTTTGATGAGACAAAGAGAATCTACCCTGGAGTTTGGTCAAGTATTAGTATACTACTGCATGTGGGAGCTGTCTTTATTTCGATCCAGCGACCTCTCAAAACACTCTTTCACATTTATTAGGGATGGACCGAATGTTGCTATGGTCAGAATTACGGCCGAAATCTTGGTTTTATGGTTTGCGAACCGGAACTGACAACATAATTTTCCTATTTGCCTCCTTATTTTTGGTTTTTCTATCGGACCCAATAGCATTCAATTTTAAATAACATTAAAGCTCAATTTGGAAACAGTGAGCCCCAATACACATTTTGTTTGTCACACGAGCATTGTTTATGCACAATGTGAAATGCACTATTTCAGATATCCAACCGAAACACCTCCGGTGAAACAGAAATTTCGGTTTTCGTTCGTTTTTGGCCCCCTAACTTGCGTCTTGATTCTGTTTTTTTCGGTTAGAATTTCTTTAAACTCAAAAGGCTTGCTAAGATCTATAGAGAGCTGAAAATAGGATTTTTTTCCCCCCTATATTCTCTGTTTGTGTGCATGTATGTCTCTCCGGTTCTCTTTCATTGGCCATCTGTTGTTGGGTTTGGGTGCGAGTTGGTTCACGACAAACCATTCCAACAGTTGCCAGAAGGGAAAGGGGGAATGGAAACAAATAATAATTCCGACTCATCTTTCGAAAACCCAGGTTCGTGCCGGATAAGAGGGTTGCTGTCATCTTGAGGATCTCTTTGGTCGACATTTTTTACATTTTCCTGCTTCAATGCCGAAGCAAGGGCTCGTCCATTGGAGGCATAATTAATTCATTCCGTAAAAACCGGGGGTCCGATTCAGGGCTCTAGTTTGATAGTTTGCGCCGAGGATCATTGGGGTAAAAGCAGATCTTTAATCGTGCCAGAGCTCTATCGGGTTTAAAAGAAAAACGGAGAAGGAGGCGAATGAATCTGTTGTGGGGGATGAGTCTCTTTCATGGCATCATTCCATCACTGAAAGACAATAGGAAATGATGAGGAGAAAAAGGTGGCAAAGCCTCCTCCTAATTCTCTTCTCATTCCCCCTGGATGTTGGGCAAAAAAGAAGTTCGTTCAGCTATTTTTCAAGTCAACATATTAGGCTCAGATGTCAAGGTGGAGTGATCGATCTTTTGTACGCCCTTCTGCTTGAATGACAATTCTTTCATTGTATGCAAGACTTGAGTGATCCAGGTGCTGTTGAAAGAGATCTGGCATTCACACAACTGGTAATGATGACACCTTCCGTCACTATCAAAAGCATCAAGAACCATCAGAAGAAAGAGAGAGAAAGAGAGAGAGAAAGAAAGAGAGATGTGCGAGATGTGATCCCTGCTTGACAATGTTGATTGCTTGATCTTAAAATTGTACACGGTACAACACAGAGTCAGGCCTACTAACTACGCTTTGATGAAAAGAAGATCTCAGGTGTGAAAATTCCCTGTTTTTGAGCATTTCAACTAGCCTGAGAACAGAACGAAAGGAGACCATTTCAATTTGCTGGAACTGCAAATTAACCTCAAAGTGGGATAAAATTAACTCTTCACTTCCAAAACAAGTCCCTCTGATCTATCTGACTGAGTCTATCAACGTGGTAGAGACGAACGAGAGAGAGAGAGAGAGAGAGAGAGAGAGAGAGAGAGAGAGAGAGAGCAGGTTTCTTCACCTTCATTGAAGACGAAGAAGAAGGAGAAGCGTCTTCCAGTCAGTCAGACCTCATTTTCGTTCAAGTGAGCTAAGATCAAAGTCACGATATTTCTCACCTTCGCCATGACAGGGTTCAGGTACGCGTTAAAAGGAGACCACAATCCGGTAACCAAATACTCCTTGAAGTCATGCCTGCTACGTCAGGGCTCCTCTACGTACATACATGCTACTACTCGTACCTCTTGGCAAGTACGGAGTATCTTCCAAAATACAAAGTACTCCTCTCTTCCTCTCTTATACACACAAAACGTCAGAGGAGATCATCCCAAAAGGTAAAGGCGAGGAGGCTTAAGGGGGACTCTAAAATCTAAAGGAAGAGGGACCCTGCCCAATTTCATGCATAGTGGTAGGTGAGCTTCTGTTTTTGTTCAGATGGTGATGAACTTGATCATGCATGCCTGAAGTGACTTTCTAGAGGCCTATACACTAAGAGAGTGATCATGAGGGACGGCATTTTTAAAAAAAATTATTTGAGATCTCAATTACGGATTTGTAAAGGAGTATTTTAACTCTTTTTTTTCATTGCTTAAAAGAAACAATTTATCAGCGAACAAAAGAAGTCATACCTTTTTTTTCACGTGCCCTTCTCAAAAACCTCCATTGATTTTGCTTGATAGAAAAGAGTGCGTTAGCTGGCTTAGCCCGTCGTTTCTCTAGAAAGCCAAGACCTCTACTTCGCTTTGAAACTATTGAACACCACAATCAAAGGCGTCTGAAGAGGAAATGGTTGGTCCCAGACGCCAGAGGGAGATCGAGACATCTCTTCATTGACTCAGTCAAAGTAAACCCATCTATCAGATTTCTTAACGAAGGAGGTCCACACATTGAAATGCAAAATAAAGTCGTTAAATTGATTGGACCCCGATCTTTGTTCTCTTCACAAGCCCCATCCTTTCTCGGGGACAGGCCGATCAATTGTATCATTCCTCTGGGGCAAAAAAGGCCAACGTTCAAACATTTTCCACGACTTTCTCATGTATACGAGAAGAAAAAAAGTCAAGATATGATTCACCCACCTCTAAACGTGATCCTCCTTTGGCCTTTCACACACGGATTTTTCATTCATGGTGTGAACAGACAACCAACTCATTGAAGTCGATTCAAAGAGCAAGAATCACAAAGAGCCATCATGGACTTCTCAACGCCGAATTCAAGTGCACTGTGTACAATAATAGCATCAGCTCGAACATGTTCAGCAGCCTCGGCCACAATGACCCAACTTCCTCCCAACCCAAAGCCTAATAATTCCAAGTGATAGGACCTTCAGAATTGACCAAGTGATGCTTTTCTCAAGCAGTCCAGAAGTCCCAGTTTTCGATTCAAGAGTGATCTGTTGTTTGTCCATCCACGTCCACCACATCACGAGAATATTTTCCAAGGGGCAGTCCATCCTGCCCCCATTGAGTTCACTAGGTGGGCTCATTCAGGTCATCAACACATTGCAAATTCTCGCCACGTCACCCGGATTTCCACCAATCAGCCAGCTCAAGACTGGGATTCAAATTGAAACGTAAAATTTGAAGCCAAAAGCATGATCATCCTAGACCATCCTAGACCGTTTCGGTTCACCACAAATGTGGTCATGAGACTGAGAGACAATATGAATACCCACAGAGTTTCTCCTGACCTGGGGTTTGACCTCTCACCTTGATTCGCCTTTGATGAGTCCGGCAAATTTTGAACAAATCGCTTGGGCCCGACCAAGCCAACCTCGGTCGAAACAAAAACCTGTACTGAATTGAACTGTACTGTACTGTACTGTACATACTCAGAATACGTCAACATGGGTGATTTAAGGTTTGGCGGGTCGAAAATTGGATTATAATCACAAGGTAATTAAGCATAAGATGATAATACCCCAAGTGATGCTTGGCTGGTTGGAAATTAGATTTTTATCGCTTAATTACACTCTACGCCTCGAAGTCGGTGAGGCCCACTGAGGTTTCGTTCGGACGTTCATTCATCAGATGGGCATGTCAAAATTGGCACACACAATGCCTCATTAAACCGCAGGCCTAGTTCTCTAGTTTCCTTGTTTTTACAACTTGCTTCAAATATAATCCACGACCAAAACCCATGAAGCATCAGTGGAGTTTTTCGCTTCGAATATGTACGTACGCACAGTAGATGTGAATATAGAAAGACCCCTTTTAAAGACGCTTTTCCAAGTGACAATGAATCCAGACGAGATGAGAAACTTCATGAGGTATTCTCATGAATTCTAACTCCACCAGACACACACACACGCACACACACACATATATATATAGAAGTGTAGTACGTACATAGCCGACAGTCTCACACTGACATGTAATGTATGTAGATGTGAGATAGCCAGCACACCGAACATCCACAAGTACTCCCAAATGATAATGCCAGGTTATAAATCTCATTCACAAGTCTCAACGACTTCTTTGCACACTGAGGCCGAAAGTAGACACGACAGAAACTCTAATGTGTCCTCCTGTCCTCCTGACATATTGTACTGTACCTATCATACAGCAGCAGCAGCAGCAGCAGCAGCAGCAGTAGGAAATTACAAATGTATTTATCAATCCTTCTTGTAGGACAATGATTGGGCGGATAACACCACTGCAGTGACGGGACTGTCAGATTTGGCCTACTCTCCCGAGGCCATGGGCAAGTGGGACTCGGATCGCGAGGACCCCGGCAACCCTGAGGACGACTGGAAGTTTCAATGCCAAAGATACATGGGACCGTGGACGGCGGCCATCTTCTCGCTCATCGCCTTCCTGAGCCCCATTCTCATGCTGCTCATCCCTCAGATGTATATCATACCATTCCGAGAATCTCAGCTCAGATGTGATGTAAGTGGAGCCATACTTTGTGTATTCGGGGTCTTTTGAAGTGTGCTCGGCCTCTCGCCGGACAATCAGTGTCAACTCTTGACACCTCTCATTTAACATTCCTGGCCTCTGCGCTCCACTCCAGATATTTATGTGTGTACGATACCCAGGGTGGCCTCGGGTGGCCCGAGCTCTCATTGGGACTCAAGAATGTTGACTTCCTGCCCGAGTTGTTTTCGGTTCATCTACAATTGTCCACGTTTGTCCTCCTCATATTGTCATTCTCAATCCTATGTCGACTTACGTACGTGTAATCGTAGGCCCAGAAAGCTGTGAAGTGGATAATAACCCAGGAGAGTTGACGACACACAATGGGCATTTCGGCTTTTTCGATGTTGTAATTAATGGGGACGGGCTAGGTTATGATCTAATTAGGGAGATTCTTTGTTGGTTTCTCAAGACCTTATCGTAAGATGTTCCTCTTTCAAAGTTGAGTGTTCCTAATGGCCGTAAAGACCGGGGACACACAATTGATGTGGGTCAGAGCGTGGAATGAGTAATTGGGCAACGTTAGACAATGCATTTTGAAGCTGTTTTGGGACACTCCATTTATTGGGTGAAATCGAAGGGTTATTGAAAGTGGACGAGATGCGATTGATTTTACGTTACTATTTTTCGTAAATCTAGAACAAAAGCAGATGATTTAGTTTATACTGAAAATCCCCCCTTTTTTAATAAAAATGCAATTAAACATAATATTGATGCAACTGATTTTAGAGTGCACGTTCAATAAGAAATACTGAGAGGTCGAAAATTACAATTTGATTGCGTTCAAAATCAAAAGCATATGTATTAAAGACTAAATAAAACACGAATCTTTAGGATTTAGTTTTTCGCTCGGCAAGCTGAGTGCGATTTTTAAACATAGATTCTCCATATTTCAATCAATTTCTGGCCTGTTCTGTATTCCACATGTTGATTTATCAAATTTTATAAAAAAAATGCCTTAGAAATAGTTGAGGAAGTATTTTCAATTCTATATCATAACATTACACAATCAGCTTATTCACTTATCCACTGTAAATGCTAGCTACGTGCTCCATGGACGTCAACATTCTCAGTGACTTAAGAAATTGTGGTTTCTTGTCTTTGCAGGTTGAATGCGATGGAGCCCTGATCAGCTTCAGTTTCAAGCTTGTCATCTTATTATTTGGGACCTGGGCCGTGTTCTTTCGACCTTGCAAGGCCACCATGCCAAGGATCTTCCTGTATCGCAGCGCCATTTGCGTGCTCATCCTCGTGTTCACTTTCTCGTTTTGGCTCTTCTACGCGGTGAGACTGGGCGGCGAACAAAGGAGGAGGATCCAATATTATGATGTGGTCCAATATGCTACCTCAATGGTGGATGCCTTGCTTTTTGTCCATTATTTGGCCGTGCTACTCATCGAGTTACGCCACGAGACACCCCAGTAAGTGTACACTGTACATAGTACTACAACAATGCCTACCTACGTATACAAGGAAGATAAAGATATTCATATCAAAGCACAGTCACGTCACGTTATGTCCCTGAACAGAACAAGGGGGGTTGGTTGGGAACATGGGGAATGTGATCCAATTGAGACATAAGGGGTCGTATTTCGGTCCAGCTAGTGGGGGTGGGGGGGAATGTATACATGTTTGAAGTGTGGGCTGACATATTAAGAGCTTTAAGTGATATTCATCGATACGATCCTCCCCGGGCACCGACCCATTGATCCAGTCGGTCGAAATGACACTCGGGCTGGCACACAAAAGGGGATCAATAGGGGATCCTGGGACATCTTTTCATACCCGAGCATAATGGTGTTCCATGATCTTCCTCTTTTCCTCCCAGGGCGCCCCATGGGTCGCTCCAGAAGCATTCCTGTCAAGGTTACAGGTCCACAAAGGAGATGGAACAGGGAATTCAAAATGAGCGGGACATCAGCAGTCCAAAGTCAACACCGTGATCTTTGAGCATCATCGTGCAAAAAGCCAAATAATCTTGGCTGGCTCCAGCTGTTGTTGTTTTGGCAAGCTACGAGGTGCATGCAAGTAGCAAAGACACGCTCATCAAGCGAGCGGAGAAGTTTCTCGCGAAATTCATTTCGAGCCAAAATCGGACAGTTCCATCCTTCGGAAGAACTCCGCTTCTCTGTCTTTCTTGGCTTGGGAGGCGGGTTCTTTGAGGGGTGGCTCTTCATCAAACATGATGTTTAGGCGGAGGAAAGATAATGCAAGTAAATGGGGGAGATTTTTCTTCAATTAAGCCACTCGCCCTAGGGCGTAAGTTTTTTCATAACTCACACCAATCTGTCCCAAGTGGATAAGGAGAGTGGACGTACGACGTACATACACTACCAAATGGGTGAGGGAAAGTGGAAGCTGACACAGGATCCTCTTCCTCGTTCAAGTGGAGAGCGACATGATATGTTTCCATAATGAATTCAAGGAAACTTATCCCCGTGATCCACACACAAGGGAACATGGAACAAGTGGGCCACAAATGTGGGGATGACAAATCTGTTCTGCCTCTGCTCCATGGCCAAGTTGTTCCACATCCTCAAAGTAGCAAGAGGGGGAGCAACTTTTCCATTTGCATCTTGATTTCGACTCCTCGGCTTTTCTCCAGCAGATCAAATGTCACGTCCATCTCACATTTCGGGCTCTGCTGATCCATTAAAGGCTTAGGCGCGATAAAAATCGCTCTCTTTGTGCTTCATGAAGTTGGCAAAGAAATCTTTCATTTTGGCCGACAAACAAAGGGTTTTCTTGTCTGCAGTTGCCGAGAAGTTCATATTCGCATAATGCTTCATGAAAGTCGTCGAATTTTCTTTTGCAGATTCTACTTGAAAGTGGTCAGATCCCCAGATGGCGAGTCAAAATCCTACGCCATTGGCCAATTGTCAATTCAACGAGCGGCTGTTTGGGTACTCGAGAAATATTACACAGATTTCTCCATCTTTAACCCATACTTGGAGCGATTGCACTTTAATAGCCCCGGCCACACAGGCACAGCACATCGTCGGAGACACAATGGACAAACGCAATTTGTGGGGAGCTTCAAACATTACGACATTGATGGCCTAGGCAACAGTAGCTTTCAAGTCTACGAAAAGGTAAGTGGTCCGTCCGTTCTGTCTGACTTCTGACTGTGTCTCGAGGTGAAATCTCGGCCAAAAAAAAGCTTTTACGAAACGAATTAGGCGAGTGCGGCTGACTTCACTTCTCCCATTATCTGACAACAAGAGAGAAACAAATAAACCACACAATGGTTTCACGACATTGCTTAGCTTATATGTACATGTTGGGGGATGATCTGAGATGGCCACCCTGAGTTGACTTGTCCAAGCTGACTAATCTAGTACATGAAAAAAGGCGCGGAGTTTGAACCTAACACAATGACAAAGGAGGAAGTAGCTTCCAAACTATAGCGGTGAAAACAAAACACTCCCTCCATCCAGTCAGTCAGATGCGTTTGACCCACCTGAGGCCGTTTCAAGATCAAATTAATCTTGGGGCAGAATACCCTACAGTAGTAGCAACGCATGATAGGGGGACCACACACGCCGATTTGGGGTGGGACAAAAAATGGCAACAATCGCTTTCAATGTGGAGCGCATAATCTATATCAGATCAATCTCTTCCATTCCATTGTTCCATCCATCTTGGTCCGAGAATTGCTGAGTGGTCTAATTAAAGACCCATTTAAAGAAACTCTCCACAACTCGGAATTAAGCCGACAATAGTAAACAGGGAATGGTAACTGTGTTCTCGTATCTCTTCATGCCACTGCCAATCTTATGATAAAGCCGCTCATGCCATATCTCAGACTTGATCCTTCCCTTAATGAAATTACTCGTAATTTCTCCCACCATAAACCCGTATTACGTAGTCATCTTCATAACCAAGTAGACCCTTAAACAGAGAATCCTCTACAGAACTGAACACTCTAGCAAGTACAGTACGCACTAGGTACGTATGTATCCACCTTACAAACGTACGTATATGCACTGAGCCCAATCAAGAGCTCCTATCGTAACTCTGACCGGTTTAGCTCATGGGTGCACCAATATGTCAAGCAACCCTAATGGTGCCAAATGAGGCGCTCATTCTGCCGGATGATGATGTGGGAAATGATCAGGCCAGGCTTGTCATTACGAAGTGCGGTGGTGCTAACCCCAGAATTCTACGCATTGGGCACCGGTAGAAATTGAAAGGTAGAAGCAGGATGATCATCATCCATCTTCCAGTACTAAGTTCTCGGCATTTCCCTTCCAAAAGAAGAACCAACAACCAGAAATGTACGACGGTAGGTAGGCCTGCAGCCCCCCCCCCCTCCTTTGCCCCGGTGAAATGGCCTCCTGATAGGAATCAGAGAGATGTTCTAGTAGACTAATGCAAGATGCAGATAAATTTACTATCGCTGATTTCAAGTTGATCTGGTCGGGTATTTCGAAAGAGCTTGGTAAAAGAATTTCCATTACTATCATTCTGTCATTGCCAAAGAATGGCGTTCTATCAAAAAGGGAAATGAAACCAAACTGGCCAAAACGTGTTTGTCATTCCTTAGTACCCTCTTGCCCTTTTACCGTGTTATTCTGACGTGTTTGAATTCCTATCTTTATGACCTCTCTAAAAGCCCAGTGAATGTATGGGTCTTTAATTTCAATACCATTTAAATAAAACCACATGCTGCCCATACTGAGTCCAAGCAATAAGTGGGCGTTGGAGCTCGTGATCACTCTAGTCAAATCTTTGAATTGATTCCATGCTCATGCCTTTGGTGTAAGGCAATGCAGATATTTGAGAATGATCTTAACCTTCGAGGCTTAGGCATGTTGCATGTTCGTCATCTGAAAAAGCGGTTTCCATGCCATTGAAAAAAAAATCGTTCTTCGCTATCAAAACTAACCAAGACATAGTTAGCACAATGTCATCCATGATCAATTTTTAGCCACCTTCACCTAATCTCGTCAAACATGCTTTTTTATCATTTTGACACGTTGCACTTTCAGCCAACTGCTCATGTGGCATTCACAAGAAGTAACTACTTCAGCCAAAGGAGCTTGATCAATGTCATTCGAATGCAGAAAGAGGCCCTCTTTTCCTTCCAACAACGAAATACTAAGTTTTCTCAGGTGGGACTCAAACAAGGACCAACCCATAGTCAAGTTCGAAGGGTTTGGCATTGCCAACCATTGGTTGGTCTCATCTCCAAAGCTGAAAAGAGAGCGTCAAAGCCGTCATCCTCCATTCCTCATTCCCCACTTACCAAAGAGAGCTGGCGCCTAAACATAACCTTGAAAACGCCCGAAGCGACGAGAGCAAATTTTCACTTTCTCGATGCTTTGTGGCAAAATTTATGGGATCATTTTCGATTCCCTTTTCCATTCGTTTGCGTTCTCACCAACCATTCGAGAGGAGAGCCGAAAAGGCGCCCAACACGCAACCGAGATTGGAATTGGAAACAATCTTGTTTTCTTCAATTGAAATTTTCTCACTTTTCTCCTTGTGAAGGATACAAATGGGTTGGTGAGCGTTCCAAAGACCAATGGTTGGTTGGGCGCTTGGTTGGTTGGTCTTCTGGCGCTTCGGAGAAGGTGTTGGAGGAGGAACGGTAGCTCCATAGATGGTTTGGCCATCAATCGTTCAACTTGCCAAGTGCGAACATAAATGCAGAACTTGGTGCACATTTTGAACGGCGCAAAACACGCCAAGGGACCCGGGTGGATTTCCTTCCCATTTCCAGTACTGTTCTGTGTGCACACTGCAGTCAAAGGGTCCCCGGGGTGTCGTTCCACACGAAAACCACACTTACTTTGAGGTAGTATTCCTCGTAAGAAGGCTATCATCTAACCTGGGATAATCCACGGAATCATGTGCCTGGTTTGAGGCGGCGACATATCGCGTTGACAATGTATTGTGGGTTGAATAAGAAATCGATCGGTCGGTGGTGGTGGGTGATTGGTTTATTTGTGAGTCACATCCGGTGAGCAGGGCTCAGATTTGAAGGTGTCTCTCATTCTTGGCCCGATAATTGATTAAAGCGTGAGCCTATTTCCTTTCAAGTTCAATTGGGGGAACTTTGATGGAGAATTTTGTTCTTCATCAATTACCCTTGTACACTTCCAAGAACATCTTTTTCCCACACATCCCTCGGTCTGGATTGAAGCACCACTGAAATGATTATTATTGGAAGAGGTCTTAACCATTGGATTGCCCATGGCCGATATTGATAGCTACCCAGTAGCACTGCTACCGCTCCTGTACATACTCATCTATTTATTTATGTGCTTCAGACCTCAAGCTACGGCTCAATGGAGAGAAGTTCATAGATCAGCAATCCCATGAAATTGGGAATTTAACGGAATTGAAAGAAAAAGCCCACAAACACTCATTGGATTGGTTCCATTTCATCCCCATTACGAGCAGATTTACCGACCAAGGTTCTCTTTGGGACCTTCTCCCTTGAATCACGCCCGATCTGTGAACCAAACCTAGAACCAAACCGGGGTCATTCTCGAGGAACAAACATGACATGAAACAATGAATTACAGTCCAGGAACAACATTCTTCTGACTTGACTCCGCTTGCACTTTCTTGGGCAATAATTAAGAACCTGTCTTTGAGTGGGGCTTGTAATTCGGTTTTGATTTGTGGCTCCGAGCGAGGAAAACTTGGTTGGTGCGGGCCATCACAGATATCAGCGCCATTAGATGGTGGACGTCATCCACAGCCGCTTACAGATCTATGAACACATTCATATTGGACGAGTAGCAGGCTTTTCATTGATGAAAAGCGTGAAATGCGTATCTGATGAACAAAAGTTCACTCGACGAACCGAAATGTTCATCTATGAACTACGTGGTGGAATGGGTTGAAAAGTCCATTCTCTCATCACCCGAGTATCATTAGCTAATGGTATAAGATGTGTACGTACGGACGTACGTATATGTTGGTTGAACCACCACCGCATGTGGGTCGGGGCAAGTGGTTGGTTGGCATGATAGCAATCTGTGGCACTCACTAGGTGGTTTGTTTGGACTTCAGGGGTTCAAGATGGTTTTGACGGTCATTCATGAAATCGCTCACGCAAAAACAGTTAAAAAGAGTCAACCTCTGTACGCAGATCGGCAGATCTTTTGTAATGGTCCGGGACTTTGGTAATGAAATGAGTGTGACATCCAGGAGGAAGCCTGTTCATTTTCCTCTATCCTGGGCGCATTCGTAGTTCTCTTCATAAAGATCCCTCGGGGTTCAAGGGCTCAAGGGAAAGGGAACCTGGGCGCCAACGCCCAATCCCTGGATTTCCACTCACAGACCCTCCTGGGATTTAATGGCGGTTTTTTATGACATTTTTGCATTTGCATAAGTCACTCCTCCTTGAAGTGGACTTTGACCATGAAATGGCCAGAGTCCACGTTATCTGCATCGTTTAGACCTTGACACCGAAATGGTTCGAGGAATGGGCTCAATGAGAAATTAGAAATGCTGACAAATGCCCCTGGGAACAATTGCAATTACGCCTCATTTCCTGGCCGATCGAGTGAGAAGAATAGACGGGAAACAGGCGGGATTTGAACTTGCCTACTTGATTAAGTTGTTGGGAGCCAATGAGCAACCAACCCACCAACCCAGCAACCAACCAAGGAAGGAACCCTTTTCCACGGATTAAGTCAAGTGACACACACGCTCTCACACAAACTCCAATAGACGGATAGGATAGACCGCATTGTGAATGACTTCTGGCCCATGAGTTATTGAATGAACTCGCAAAGCATCGCTTTGGGTGGGCCTCCGCAGTCCTCACCATCGCGACAAGCCAACACAATGGGATTGTAATTGTCAAGAGCACACACACACACATCTTGATTTACTGCCCTTGTCATCGGGCCATGTATTGATATGTAGAATCCAGGGGGCCCAGGGAACTCCCATGAAACCTTCATAAGCCGACCAGTGCCCATGTCAAGTTATATCTCTTTCTGACATGCTCATTCTCGTTCCAGGATACCCTGATGAATGGCTCTCCGATCCAAGGTCAGATCAAGCGGAACTCGGCGAATCATCACAGTCCCTATCAGCTGAGTGAGAAATTCCTGGAAGACCAAGAATACGAGAGGCGATTGAAGAAGCGCAAGGCCCGATTGGTCTTATCCACGGAGGAGGCCTTCGCTCAAATCAAGCGGCTCAACGATGGACAAAGCAAGAGTAAGCGGAATCAAATCCACCCCCCCTCATCGAGTTCTTTGAAGTGAATTGAGGAACTCGACGAGGTCTCCAATGCAGCAGAGAAGCAAGGGGTCGGGTTCTTGGTCGTAATTGGACAGTTTTCGAGAGAATGAACGACGCCCATTCATTTATGAAGGATCGCGTCATCTCAACTCTGAAGGGCATGAATGCATGATGCATTAATAAGGAGTTTGCCTCCGGGCGGAATGTTTCCCATGGCTATGGGTCGAAGACTAGGGATACAAGGCTGGAACCGACCAAGAAATAAACGTGTCGACACAAAAGAAACGGAAGCCGAACTTAATGGGATTTTTCAGACACGCTCTTCTCTCTCTCTCTCGCTCTCCTCAACCTTTAGTTCGGTGGTAGTTCTAGATGTTCTTGGCGAGAAGGAAAGGGGTGACTGCCAACCGCGAACAATGTCGGGGCATATATTTTTCAAAACTGACGGCTTCTTGTCCAATTGAACGTCTAAATATTTGCGCGCTCATCCGACGTGACATCTCGGAAATTTGAGAAACAAGATGGCAGTTTCAAGCCACCCCGATCTCATTTCGAGATGAACGAGCTTGGAAGTAATGGTTAAATAAAAAGAAGAAAAAAAAAGATGGAGGGTCTTGATGATTCGGTCAAATTATTTTCTCACTTCCCTTCGAAAATTGGGGAGATTTTTCAAGCCTCTGATGACAGGGCAAATTTTTCTCTGCCTCCCATTATTTTGTTCTAGTACTTCAAGGGGACCGACAGGTCTCAAGCTAGGGCCCTCAAAACAGAATCTTCAGGCAGGCATCGTCATATTCATGATTCAATTTGGACTGAGTAACCACAAAGCCCGCCATCCATCCCATTCGGCTCAATTGAGTCGTCTCTTTTCCATCCATCCCAGATTGGGCCTCTCGACAACCTCGAGGAAGACGCAAAGACAGAGAGAGAGAGAGAGAGAAAGAGAAAAAAATCCCCGACCATTTTTGGCCAATTGGGAACACCAGTTGCTCGGGAAACCGAGTGAGTGAGAGCGAGAGCGTCGACACAACAACGACTAGCAAATGTTTCGTCATAAAACAGTGGCTTCCACGAAGGATCCCTCAGGTTGAGCTGACAGATTTAGACTTCCCGATTCACGAGCGAGATAAGCTGATGCAAAAGAAGAGAATATTTGGGGGGAGGAGAAGAAAGTAAGACGAAATAGAACGGAAAAACCCCTGTTGTTTTCCCAACCACCCGTTCTTCAAGTTCGAGTTTGATCAAGCGAACCTTGCCTTGATCAATTATCCGGCTGACTGGATGGAGGGTCAATGTCTGTTCCTCTCCCATTGGGCTTTAATTTATCAAATTTCTTCAAGTGTAAGGAGATTTGTGAGGTTATTATCTGGCCGTCCCTGCATTTAATCCCTCACTCGACCAAGTCTGTGGTTTGGACGACGATGATACTTGTCGCCGTGGGTGGTAAATTTCGAGGTGGAAATTCATGCCCAAATTTGGCCCCAAAACATGTGATTCGGACCCATAGCAAGCCAACGAGTGCGTGAGCTTGCACTGATCCCACCACCACATATCACATTTCACGGGCTAGATTCGAGAGACGGGATGAGAAAATTGGCCACTGACTAATTATACCGAAATAATTATGGTTCATCCCAACCACTTGGGCACGATAAAATGAACCGGACGGGTTTGCAGCTTCCTCTTCTCCTCGAGATCAGCTCGGAAGTCAGCCACAAAAAGAGTTCGCCTTTTACAGATCGAGATTCCAATTCAGATGCCAAGGAGCCTATCTAATTCTCGATGCATATCAGTGCCGACCGATGGCCAATCCTTGGACAACTATCTGGCCAAGAGATCTCTAACTCTGACTCGACACTGACTTTGACCCCTGAGTTATACCTGGAAAAAGAGAGAGAGAGAGAGAGAGTATAGAGCTTGGAAAACGGCAAGAAACTTCGGACTCTAAACCTGAATGACTGGGTCCAACCAAACAAGGTCCCAATGACAAATGACGCGAATCATCGGAGAGTTATGGACGTCACGCACTCATCTCTCATTTCAATTATAGACCTTTGAGGCAAAAAAGCCGTCTGAGAGGAGCGAGTCTTTTAACTTTAAGGAGGCTCAACAAGAATCATAACACATCGTAACTTGTCAAAATGGATGACTTGCCCGATTCCGGACAAAGTCGCGTCATGACGCCACTTGATATGGAAATCTCCGGATTTGCTTACCTTGTCGCTCTTTATGCATCTGGCACAATAAACCATTCATTTGGCCTGAAGGTGCTGGACTCATGACGACTGATGAAGTCTAATTGAATCAACCCGCGAGTTAACCACGTTTTTTTACTTAACAGAAGAATGAGACAGGTTTGCCTCAGACATGCAATTAACGATTTTATAACCACAATTTGATAGCACCGACCTCGGCGAGACGGTCATCAAATCGTGGAAAAATTTAAGAGGATGGAGTTACTTCAATTTGCTGTCTTTAAAAAAAAAACAGTCAAAACGAGAGCGCATTCCAATCAAGCCAAGTTCGGGAATCTCGGGGATTTTGGCCGTAGGGATTTTGCATTATTAAACCGTGTCGGCATCCATTTTAGACTCCATAGAGCGAGCCCATCTTGTCTTCAACAACTGTCTGTGAAATAACTAAATCGAGCTGAAATGATTGAATTCGAGAAAGGCAATTTACAACGAAGCCATTTGCATACGAAATTTCACTCTTCGTACGTACACATGCACTCAACTTTGAACACACCCAGAGCTCTCAAAATGGCTATGCTTAAACATGCAGACAGGTTCAATTAAATCCAAGAGGATAATTCTGGACACACCAAAAGTGTGCTTCCGAAATGATTTCGCCTATAAAGTAAGTTCAGCACTTGCCTTTTAGAAAAAAAAGAACGGGGGTGGTTCCCTCGAATATGGCCAGGAGATGAGCCAACCACGGGCGGTCCGTTCCTCCTTGTGCCATTTGAAAGGGTCATATTTCATAGCTGGAATGAGCCACGGCAAGCCCTTTTAGTCGAGGGTTCAAGCCACCACTATCAAAACTGATTTCGATTGTATTGTCTCCTTACAGCGCCATCAACGCCTTTGACGCCGTTGGAGACTGCCCAAGCCATCTTCCCGACGATTGCCAGACCACTGCAGAAGTATCTCCGGATTACTCGACAGCAACCCCGACATGACATGGACTCGATCGTGGATCACTTGGCTACATGCCTCAAATACGACCTCTCGCCCAGAGCGTTCCTAGAGAAGTTCCTGGTTACCACTCCAGTCCTCCAGGTATGTTTCAATCAATTCATCAAGTGGTCTCAACGAGGCACTCACATGGGTTTTTGTGCGTACCTTTTTTCTAGAATGAGCGGGAGATGAAACCGGTGCAAACGTGGGCGCTGATTTGCGACCACTTGCTATCCAGGTCCATCAAGACTGGCACCATGTTCCAACTACGTCAAGGAGATGTGTCACTCATGTGCGAGGTGATTCGATTGCCTCACTTCAACATCACGGAGGAAATCATTGACGATGCGTCCAACAAGTTTCTCCTGAAGGGCAACTCAGAAACTCCGGTCTAGAGCCAAACTCAGCAATCCTAAATCTTAATATCAACAGCCAAAAACGAAGACTTCTCGTGCCTTTATGATCTCCTCATCGTTACAAAACCGCATCCAAATACTTCTATCCTTTGCTGATGCCCACTTATTTTGGCGTCTATTCAATCTCTAGTCACCTATAATTTCAAAATGATTATCTTTTCGAAATCCTTGCCTCAAGTTACTTTTGACTTACTCTCGCAACCTCTCAGCAAACACTTTTTTTTTTTTTATGCAAAAGTCGACTTCGGCTTGTTGCGTGAAAGTGGAACGATAATAAAACTATTTAAGACTCACTTGCAATTGCTCATCACTGGTCTCTGGTGTCCCATCACAAATGAAGACATTTTTGGGCAAGCAAAAGTTACAAGAGGCACTGACATAGGACGTGCACAGGAGGGGAAAATGCATATCAACCTTTTCTTCCAACGTCCACTGTAATCCGATTCAGAATTTTGAGATATTTTGTCACAGACTAGAATCTAGCGAAGGCGAGCGGTCTAAGAGACAGCGAGGTTAAATCAGGAAGGGTCTCTCCATCGCACTCGCGGGTTCAAATCCCGGTGCCGGGAGGAGACGTGGTTTAGTAGCTAGCATTGTTCTCTACACTTAGAGAGGGGCTCGGCTCGATACTCCCATCCGATAGTTCTCGAAAGGTAACCTTTAGACGCTAAACACGTTCACAGTCGGAGAAATAATCCGATACCGGAAACAACACTGCCCATCAGAAAAAATGTACGATATGACGCTGGCTTCGCTGGCCGGGTGAAGTTCATCCCTTCAACTTGAGCACCCATCAATGAAATATGCTAATGAAATAAGTATAATCAAATCAACCTATTTTCCAGGGGGGCAGCTTATAAATAAGTGGAACATGACGCTCACAATATAAATCAATTCTGTGCAGGGTTGGCCCTTAGTACAAAACCCGGAATACAAAACCTGGTAAATGGAAGTAGTCAATTCTTCGGAATGGTGTAGCAGACTTTTCAAATTTTCAGAATAACCTTATCCAAGCCCATCCCATTTCTTAGCCAAACACGTCAAAACGGATACAATATCAAGGCAAATATGCGAAGCAAAGTGATTGACAGAGCAAGTCCAAACTGACATAGGACGTGCACAGGAGGGGAAAATGCATATCAACCTTTTCTTCCAACGTCCACTGTAATCCGATTCAGAATTTTGAGATATTTTGTCACAGACTAGAATCTAGCGAAGGCGAGCGGTCTAAGAGACAGCGAGGTTAAATCAGGAAGGGTCTCTCCATCGCACTCGCGGGTTCAAATCCCGGTGCCGGGAGGAGACGTGGTTTAGTAGCTAGCATTGTTCTCTACACTTAGAGAGGGGCTCGGCTCGATACTCCCATCCGATAGTTCTCGAAAGGTAACCTTTAGACGCTAAACACGTTCACAGTCGGAGAAATAATCCGATACCGGAAACAACACTGCCCATCAGAAAAAATGTACGATATGACGCTGGCTTCGCTGGCCGGGTGAAGTTCATCCCTTCAACTTGAGCACCCATCAATGAAATATGCTAATGAAATAAGTATAATCAAATCAACCTATTTTCCAGGGGGGCAGCTTATAAATAAGTGGAACATGACGCTCACAATATAAATCAATTCTGTGCAGGGTTGGCCCTTAGTACAAAACCCGGAATACAAAACCTGGTAAATGGAAGTAGTCAATTCTTCGGAATGGTGTAGCAGACTTTTCAAATTTTCAGAATAACCTTATCCAAGCCCATCCCATTTCTTAGCCAAACACGTCAAAACGGATACAATATCAAGGCAAATATGCGAAGCAAAGTGATTGACAGAGCAAGTCCAAACAGTCTCTGGCTTTGACATCAACTTGACAATCGCTTCGAACAATCCACAACAACAGCTATTGGCAAGAGAAAGTGTATCGGAAATGGCAGTCGACAAAGCCAACACCTTCGAGTTTTGTTTGCATGCCCAAGGGAAAGTAGGAATTGCAAGTTTTTGGGAGGGATTGCAAATTGATGTGACCTTCTCAAATAATTTTCTCATCTGGATGTCAAATTGGATTTGATTCAATGCAGAACTAAGCCTCCATTGAGAATGATCAATTTAGAAAAGTATACGGATCAAAATGAATGAGATTAGAATGAATCCGAAGGCTTCTTTCTCTAATCCAAACTCTAATAAAATGAATGAAACACCCTGTAGGGCCCAAGGCTACGTGTGATACCGTATTGGTTGAGCATCTGCTTTCCAGTTTGCTAATTCTGGTTCGAAAACCAGGCTAGCCGAATCCCAACTTCTTTACAATATTTTAATTATACCATAAGTTGCTGCTTTAGCAACCTAAATGGACGAACCTGCAATCATTCCCGAGGGTAAGGGTGTCACTCGTTGGTTGAGGCAACCAGTGCTGCCAGGTCGTGACAGGCTAAAAACGCCAGATGACCCCCCAAAAAACGCCAATTCAAGACATTCATTGCCAAATATATCGTTAAAAAGCGCCAGAAAACCGCCAGATATTCTCTTAGTAGTCTATGGCACCTCAATGTACAATCAGATGCTTTTCTGCATGAGTTGAATTTCCTAGCCTTCCATCAACTATTTGTGTCATTCACAGAACTGGCTGTCACCAATGATTGTTACAACCAGACATTTATAGATTGTGGAGCGTAAATTGGCAGAGTTGCAGATATTTTACCCTACTCTGTGGATTTCACAATTCAACTACTTTGAAACATTGCATCTCATAAAGCAAAATTATGGTTCATAGTTTTACGTGGTTTTTACTGTTTGAACATTTTTCACACATAAAGATGTGAGCGACGTGGCATCTGCCGAAAATCATAGTCCATCTTCAAGCATCTTAGAATCTATGACAGAAAAAGTGTTTCAACTCTGAAAGCTTTAATAGTGTCCTTGCATGTTTGTCGAAAGAGGGGGAACAGGATGGGGACATTTTTGTCATGCTGAAACAAGTGAAAATTGTGTTTAGTTGGACATACCTTGATTTCAGTGGAAAAAAATCATTGCCATTTGGTCCAAAATTGTGCCACATCTGATGCATTTATTGATAAAGTATCTGTGAGAACAGTGATTGCCTCTTGCCCTTGAAAACCTCTATTTCATATTGTTACACTAGTATGAAAACCGTATTTCCCCTACCTGATGCTTCGAGAACGAATTGTAGATTCCTGTATAGAGATGAGCACCACATGGTGATTGTCATCTTGTGGTGCCGATGAGATGGAAAGGGAACATTCAGCTGGAGTGACCGATTAGTAGAACGTGAACCCAAAAGTGGAAGTGGACTAAACCGGGCAGCCGGTGGGGGGGCGTGGCGGAGGTTGTCGGTATAGTCCACGAATAATGCCGGAAACTAGAGCGGCATCGTATCAGCTGATTTAGGCTGTACGAGTTTGGTACCGAGTGTAGGCCGAATTGGCATTTCGTAACCAAGTTTGCTCGCAGCATGGGTCCGTTTGCAAGACAGCAGAAAAGCACGGAACGATATGAGTTCCACAACGGAATTTCTCATCTCAGTCGGGGAAATCGACATTTGAAACAGTAATGATTGTAATCTATCCGCACTAAACACATGGATGTGTTATTTCTAGAGAAAATAATTGATGATCATACAAATGATGCATGATTCACAATTCAAACTAGTCAATATGTGCCCAAAAATGTGCTGTACATTAATCAAGTGCTCTGAAGTATGAAACTGAAAGTGCAATGATATAAATTGCGGGGGCGCAACTTGCATTCTTGCAAAGCATCCTCAAAGCTTAGGAAAAAATTGTCAATTCCTTTCAATTCGGGTCAAAAAATACCTAAAGTCAGTCAAAAACGCCAACAATCCACCTACATCAATCTAACCGTCAATGTTGAAAATCTTACCGCCGCACAAAGTTCAAAAAGGCAAGAAAACGGCCAGATTCATCTTCCCCCCACCCAAAAGAAAAATCTCCCCGCCAGACAGAATCTAAAAACGCCACAAGTAGCAAAATTTGACGGGCTAAGCCGCCATCTGGCAGCACTGGAGTCAACTGAGTGGAAATATCCCTCCGAGAGGGATGACCCAATAAAAGCGAGAGAGCTGCCATCTGACTCTGAACGGACGAACCCTCTAGAACCTTTTGAGATGAATGGGAAGCCATTAGTAATGTAGAGGTTGTGACTTACATGCTTGGAATATCAGAACTCTAGAGCATTTTCAACACCACAGAGTTAAAGAACAAAGGTTAATTGCAGCAATTATAAGTCTCTTGAGATTGGCGAGGCTAATCAAATTGAGTGGCTAAATAATCTTGTAGTCACAGATCATGATGCTTTAGATGCCATCAGGGACCTGAGACCCTCGAGCTCCCCTGGCCCTGATGGAGTGACATCTCAGTTTCTGATGAGATGCTCACAGGTTCTTGCTCCTGTTTTCTCGTACTCGATGCGTTTCATCTTGGATCAGGACAAGTTCCCCTCTTCTCTGAAGGTAGCTCATGTTGTTCCAATTTTCAAAGTGGGAGATAAGTCACTCCCCGGTAACTATAGGCCGATTTCTCTCACTTCGAATATTAGGAAGGTGTTTGAAAAGATCATGAAGTTCACACTTGTTGAATTTCTTGATATCCATGAAGTCCTTCCTATTGGCCAGGACGGGTTCCGAGCACATTTTAGCACGGTTACCCAACTGATTGAGCATATAGAGCAGGTTATTGAGGGACTGGAGGGCCATGAATCAGTCGATGTAGTTTATCTCGACTTTGCCAAGGCCTTTGCCAAGGTAGATCATGGCCTTTTAGTTAACAGGCTCCATGAGATTGGGATCCAATGCAAGGGTCTCAATTGGCAAAGAAGTTTCAATTATGGTGAGAAACACTTAGTTAAGGTTGAGAGATCCCTTAGTGACATACATGATGTCAAGTCAGGCGTCCCTCAGGGCTCCATTTTGGGTCCTCTCCTTTTCATCATCTTCATTGCTCCGCTTCAGAAACTTGGTAGTAGTAATGTCAGTATCTCTTCTTATGCTGATGATACAAAATTGGTAGTTGGTAGGAATGGTCAGGATTCCGGTTGTCTAGCAGAGGTCCTAGACCAAATTTACACCTGGGTTGCCGCGAGTAACATGGCACTGAATGGAATGAAATTCTGCTCAATGACCTTTGGGTCGACGCCATTAAACACTCCACTATTAGATGATAAAGGTAAGGACATTGAGCAGAACTCATCCATGAAGGATTTAGGTGTAGCCCTCCAAGATAATGTAAAGTTCGATGAGCATATCCAGTTGAAAGCTGGTAAGCCTTTTCAAACACGTGGTTGGATATATCGCACATTTAAGTCTAGAGATAGTATCACAATGCTAACTCTGTACAAGTCGATTGTTCAGCCGTATCTTGAATATGCTTCACCCATTTGGGCTCCAATTAGTTCAGCAGGTTTGCAAAAGCTCGAGCAGGTCCAAAGATGTTTCACTAGGAACATTGAGGATATGAGAGAGCTCTCGTATTGGGAGAGGTTAAAAAGGTTGGGATTGTACAGTGTTCAGAGAAGGTACGAAAGGTATCTAATATTGTACGTTTTCAAAAGCATTCATGAGCTTTGTCCCAACCCAGGATTTAGGGTCAATTGTAGTGACAGTAAAGGCTTAATGTGCGTTTTGAGAGCACCTTCTTCCGCAAAAAAAAATGCAATCCCTTGGATAAAAAGCTATTGAAGGCCTTAAAATCCCCGTTTGTTTTAAATCGGAAGCAGTTTTTTTAGGTGACCCACTTTTAAATTTTAAACGTAACTTAGATCGTTTGATCTCAAATCAGCCTTACATTCAAGGGTATCTATCCAATAGCAGCTAATTCAAACAGCTTACATGACTAAAAACTTTGAAAATTATGACGCACCTTGACTTGCAGGGAATTTTACGGTAACGGTGTCTCGTTACTTTTTCTTAAAAGCAACGATAACGGTAATTCGTTATTTCACGATTGATAAGAAAGTCAAAAGCCTTACTTTGATTGAGTGCGGCAAAGCTCGAGCTTTGGCTGATTCCATACAAAACTTGAATAGAGGATCTTCAATGGTTTCAGTCAGAAATTTTACCTGATTTTTTTTGTTCCCTTGGCATTTGATACCTCAAAAACTTTGAACACAGTACATGACTAGACACTTTCACTTGACACTATCATTCGACACTTCGAAAATACATCCCCTTCGTACAATGGGGATAATCAGTGGTTATTTATTGCTTGGCATATATTGGACAGTGCGTCAATTCAGACCAATCTAGGATCACGAGACAATTATTCAACACAATAACATCAAATGCGGCGTCTAAATAGGATAAAAATAAGATTGTATTCAAAAGAATACCTCAATGCATTTAGTAGCCTGGATTTCTTTGATTGTGCTCAATCTCAGCAGCAATTTGACACAAGCTACAAGTGCCACAAGTTAAAGCAACGACGACATCATTTGCATAGGTGTCCTGTCCGAATAGAAAATTACCCTATTAGTAGATTGTACTTGCTCGTCTTATTTCTGTTACTGAGAATAAAGCTTACATCGATTTGGTATCGCTCACGGGCCATTGATCGGGCTGCCACACCCATAGGGCAAAAGCAAAACGTGGAGAGGCACCAATACTTGAAACCGCTTTCTCCTAATTTGTTCACTGTTGAACAGTATAAACACGGTGAACAGAAGAATCCACAAAGGCCTAAAGAGAACGAGTGATTAGAGCAACCTTTGGGTCTTGCCAGTCAAATTCTTACAGATCAGGGGGTTATTGAAACATCCAAAGATGCCTTGATGCCAACGTTTTTTGGCCGGAAACCTTTGGGCAACCCCCATGGTATACGTTTGACTTGGTTGAACAGTGATCACAGACATCGTTTTCTGGGTTTGGAGTTGTGAACAAAGAGGTTGTGGGGAGTAAACTGGCCAATGGAAATGAAGCGATTGTCCTGGATTGAGCACAAGGAATACTCTGCGTATAAGGCTGCTACTAGAACGGAATGTGGGATTGATAACTGCCAAACTAATAATTAATGCCGGAAGAGCAAAATTAAGAGAGAGAGAGAGACTGGCATCTGATAAGCCTTGAATATTTAATAGATGCAACAAGAATATATATAATTTGAATCTAAAGTTAATTAGTAATGAAACGAAATGGACTTTGGCAAATCCGATAATGAGTTTGGTACATATTTTTTCAAAATACTTCTTGTAGCTCTTAGTCCTTAGGGATTGCAGCAGATTACAACTGATGTTGCGAATCTTGCCAGAGTCCGAATAATTCTAGGATTATTGCGAGTATCAAACTTATTTTTCGTTTCATTAATATAAATATGAAAAATATACTTTCTCATGGTTTCTTGCCGGGGGAAAATCTGGATGTAAAGATTGAAAAACCGTTTTCAAGTTCATAGCTCATCCACAATCAATCGTTCAATAGTACTAACCTAAATTTAGCTCCATGTTATCTGATGCCTGGAGAGAAGCAATAGTTCTAAGATCTAAAACATAAAAATTTGCATTTTTCTGAACCAAATGCCTTCTCTTCCCATGATAATTTGTACTGAGGAAAGTAATTTTTTACCAAAAATATTCCTTGGACAGTTTCCCCCTAAAAAATTCATTTCGAACTCGAGTTTGAACCAAAATTAGTGTCATAAAAGACGCATTTTCTAATTCTTACATCTTCAGAGTATGCGTATAATTATTTGATGATTAGAGAAAAGACGAAATGCCAGTTGAAAAATGATTCCCACATTAATTTTCTTCCTCCACATTCCTGGCTTCCCAGATATATTATGAATGAAATTTGGTTGACAAGAACCTTCCAAAAAAAGGAGCTATTATCAAGTCTCAGACCACCGGAAATGCAATGAAGTGAGAGAATAAATTGGCAACTTTCCATGTTGTTGGCTTACTTATCACAGGCTTGAACGAACCCATATTCCGTTCATTCTTGGACCATGAACTTGATTGCTAATTGACTGATTGTCATGCAGTTTAAAATCGCCTTCAAGTGAAATTGTTATGAAGTGGTCCCATTAAGTCTTCTTTCAGCCCAAGGAGGGATCACTTGTATTATTACGTGTCGTATTTGAAGGGTTCCTGGTCTAAGAGGGTTGGCGATCAACAGTGCTATTCAAAACATGTAAATACATTATTTCAAGGTTACCGATCTTTTTACATTAATTGCATCATTTCGTTCATTTGCGATTTTCCACATTTTTCATTCGTGGACTGACATTATTATTGATTTTTTTTCCTTTCTTTGAAACAATTTAGACAAATAACTCGCTGAAAAATTTCCCTTTGCCCATTTAAGTATTTTATCTTTCGTTGTTTCAAATATTTTTTCTCGGACGGATTGATTATTTCGCCATGCTGTACTCTGTAAAAATAATTCTAAATTGTTGCTTCAGTAACCTATCACACTGAATCCTTTTGTCTATGGCGCCCAGCACAATTCAAGTGAGAAGTAATACCTACTAGAATAATAAATTCATTGAAAAGCGTGCTTTCAAGGAAAATAGATGAACCCTTCGTCATTTTTGCTTACCCCATATTTCCACTTTTCATAATTTTGCTTTTGATTCTGTCCTAAAAAAACAATTTTTGCCTTTTTTTGCCCTTCCAGTCTCATTTTTTAGTAAATTTGCTGACAATTTTAAAAACTCCTTTGGGACAACCCTGGTGATTAATGTTCAATCAATATCAGTGAAAGCTTTAACTTCTCAAGTCAATGGCTTTATTCATCACTTAACCTTGGCTCACAAAAACTAAAGAGTCAGGGCTTTCTCGAGTGCCATAAATAACCCAAGATCTTCAAGTGCAAAGTTTGTAAAAGCTCCATTTGAAACGCATCAACTATTGAGTGAAATTTGATTTCATGTCGACTGAAACTTGGTTATGATCTAATGTAGTTTTTGAGTTATCCTGGTTAGTCACTAAATGAAGAATAGGATTGGATCGAGACGTAAAAAATGGCTTATTCTCGGCTTGATAGTTTTGATCGGTGTAGATGGTACAGATAAAGGTGACAGGGGGACCTAAAAACGATGCAGAGATTGCTGTCGCCTTATTAATTGTAAAAAACGTAACGTGATCCTTCAGTAAATTCTTGTAGCTCCATCACACTTGTTGAAGATCCAGTGTTCCTCAACAATCAGGATAGGCCTGTCCAAGGACACTAAAGCAGTCTTAAGTCTTTAGAATCCTTGGCCTGTCACGGAGTCAAGTCACGACGGAAAGTTATTTTGATTTGCCCTTTCCCATAAAGATCTTATTAAAAAAAAGCGCTTCATGGTACTGAGAATAAAGTTCAATAGCATTGTTAGATTGTTTGGGCATCATTTGAAAATGAAAGTGGATGTTATAGTACAATTTTCATTTTATCTTTTAATATTTCTTTTGGTTCGGTTTGTCAAGGGATTTTCTGACCCCTAAAAGGAATGGAATCCCCAGTGCTATTAAAATGAAAGGTTATAATTCGTCGTTTTATTACCTTTCAATCTTTATTTGATGTATGGTCTATCAACGAATTTGAGTTGGCAGACCGAGCTAGTCCTTGAATGTAGGGTTGATCTGGAATTGACCGCAAAAACCTCCCAAGCAAATGACATGATCAATGGTCGCAATAAAATATACATATCAATTGTTCCCACCTATTTATTATCCTTGATAGACGATTTGCGTTTCAAATTCGTTTGTCCCTCGATTTCATCTCGTGGTAATAATCCTTCAACGTTAAGTGAAGGTCAGAGCAGGTTTGATCTTTTCCAAAAACATATTGCCTCGTAATATTGGGGAATTAATCAAGATGCTGGCTTCAATATCAATAGAAATATATTGCTGTAATTCTCTCATGGTTAGTAATGAAGTAGATTGATTAAGAAATTATTCTCCCTATGGTGTCTGCATAAAAAGGCCATTTCCATGGGTTGGTCCGGAAAAACAGGCAATATGTCACTCAATTGGCAGCTGAGCTCGTATCCTTTTCAGAGGGAGACTTTCCATCCCCGGCTTCTTGGACATCAAACATGGAGTAATTGTCACGCTCATCATTGAACGGATACTCGGGCTCTTTGGTGGCATCTTTGTCCGTGGGAAAGACATCGAACAAGAAGGTTCGACCTTTGATCCCGCGATCCAGTCCGTTCAAAATGACCATGTCCTCGTTGCAGAGATTGAAATCAAGCACTTGTGAGTTCTCTTTTATGCGAGCCTCGTTGACGCTCTTGGGGATCACGATGAACCCCAATTGGAGCAAATGTCGAAGCAGTACTTGAGCTGGGGTTTTGTTCCACTTTTGTGCGATGGTTGTCACCACGGGGTCTTGTAATACTGCCGGTAATGTTCCTTTGAAAACTTGGGATGGCCGACCTATGAGAAGGTAGCATAGATGATGTGATACCCTCGAAAACTTGAACCAGTTCAATAACAGAAGTAACTCGTTCAATAGCTACATACATACTTCTGATCAAAATAGCAAACTTACCAGGCGACCCCAAGGGACCATAAGCCATCAGTTTGATGCCATACTTTTCCATGGTCTTCCTGAGATTTTTTTGTTGCCAGTAGGCGTAGCATTCGACTTGATTCACGGCAATCCGAATGCGGGCAATGTCCATGATTCGGTCGATTTGAGAGCTGGAGAAATTAGACACACCAATGCTCTTCGTGAGACCCAAGTCAAACATGCGCTCCATTTGATGCCACAGGGCCACGTGATCGTCCGTTTCAATGATTACCTGATTTAAAAAAATGACCGTATTAGCACAGCAATTTCCGACAAGTTATCTGCCTTGATCGAGGATCTTACTTGAGCACCCTCCCGAAACTTGAAATTCACGGAGTTATCATCCTCTTTCAAACCAAACGGGCAATGGATCAAGTACAGATCCACGTAGCTCAATTGAAGAGCTTCCAAGCTCTTCTTCAAGTACTTCTCCACGTTAGACGCTTTCATGCCCATGGGCGGCAATTTGGTCACAATGAACAAGTCAGAGCGTTTGAGTTTGCCTGAAATCAAACACATGGCAAGGTGAACGAGGAAGCTTGAAAATTGCTGGGATCTTACTTTGCTCAATTAATTCAACGAAGGACGCTGAAGAGTTCTTGATTGACCTTGCTTTTCATCTGTTCCTCCTCCGTTTACAAATTTGTTTATCTCGGTCAGCTCACTTTCTGAACGACTTTCCGGCTTTGTTTAATAGAATAGTTATTGTTTTCGTCCATAATTTGACTTAAACTAGGCTCGACAGATTGTATTGACGCCACACCAAAGGTATGAAATAATGGATATAACTCAAGCCAATTACAATAATATCTCACAAATTTGAAATATCGGGTACTAACGATAAATTGACTCGTCAAACTCTGTCTTGTTCGAGATTTACACAATAAATAATGAAATCCAATGGAGATTCGTGATTTTTTGAAAATCTGAAAGAAGTTGGCTCAATAATCTTCCTTTTGGGTAAACTGCAGATGGAAAGATTGATAATAAGATTACTAAAAAAGGTGGATGGGTATGATAATATCATGAACACTTTTTCCTGCAATATGAGCTGAAGAGGGGCATTTTTGGGCCAATTTCCTTCGAAGTTGAACTTCTTCGACCTCAAGTAAAAATAAGAATAAAAAGAAGCAAAGTGGACTTCATTGTTTTAACTAGCCTGGATTCTCGAGGGCTTGAATGTGCTCTCAAAACGCGCATTAAGCCTCTACGATCACTAGAATTGACCCTAAATCCTGGGTTGGGACAAAGCTCATGGATACTTTTGAAGACGTACAGTATCAGATACCTTTCGCCCCTTCTCTGAACACTGTACAGTCCCAACTTTTTTAGTCTCTCCCAATACGAGAGCTCTCTCAATCCTGTAATGTTCCTAGTGAAACATCTTTGGACTTGCCCGACTTTTTGCAAACCTGCTGAACTCATTGGAGCCCAAATGGGTGAGGCATATTCAAGATGTGGCTGGACAATCAACTTGTACAGAGTTAGCATCGTGATGCTATCTCTGGACTTAAACGTGCGATATATCCAACCACACATTTGAAAAGCCTTGCCCACCTTCAACTAGATGTGCTCATCGAACTTTCCATGATTTTGGAGGACTACACCTAGATCTTTCAAAGATGAGACCTGTTCAATATCTTTACCTCTATTATCTACGAGGGGAGTATTCAGAGGAGTTGACCCAAAGGTCATTGAGCGGAATTTCATTCCGCTCATGGCCATATTACTCTCAGTTAGCCAAGAGTAGATTCGATCTAAGTCCTTTGCAAGGCTACTGGAATCTTGGCCATTCCTACCAGAAACTAACTTTGTATCGTTGGCATAAGAAAAAAGAGCAATGAGCTGTTGCTTCCGAACTCAGTGGGGTTGAAAACACACTGGAGAACTGATCTCCAAGCATGTTAGCCATAGTCTCTACATTGCTAATGGCTTCCCCATCAACCTCAAAAGGCCCAACAGAGTGTTTCATTTTTCTCTTAGAGTTCGCATAAGAGAAAAAAAGCCTTCGGATTCGACCTGACCTCCTGAACCACCTTACTCTCAGTTTGTAATTGCTCATATTCGATGGAGGCCTTAATCTTTCCCTGGATTCGAACTGCTCTTCAGCCTTTTTGCTACTTTGCAACTCTTTTTGAACAAAGTCTTCCTATATTTTGGATTTTTTTTGTCCGTGTACCCACTTTCGGAACACATTCAGAGATTGCTAGACTGGAGCAAACTTCCTTAAAAACTGAAGCTAATTTATCAATGGCTGCATCTATGGACGATTCCTGTTTCAGAATTGAAACCAGTTCCAGGTCCTCTATCTAATCTTTCTATAATCAACGGCCAATGTTCATTTTTGAACTTGAACTGAGCCAAACCGACCTTTTTAGCCGGTTTTACTCTAGAGCACGCCGGCTTTTGAGTTCGACAGGTCAGTAAAAGTCGAAAAGTATGACTAGGAGAAAGAAAACTAGCCCGTACAAAATCATATTTGTACGTGGGGTCACTTGGGGAAACCATGAGACTGAAAGGAACAAGTCTGTTTTTTGAGCAGATTCATGTGCGCTTCATAAAGGAATATTCAAAGCGTGTTTACGAGCTAGTGTATCCGAGAAATCGAAGGAGCAGCCCAACCATGGCTGGAGAATATTCTCCCTAGGAGTTGTGGATTCAACCCATTCAACCCCAGCGGCGGAAGCCAACCGAAATAGAGGGAACGACGTGTTGTATTTTAACGTTAGCGCAGTTACCTATCATGAACAAGTCCCCTAGGCCTTTCTTAATGAACCTTTTCTCACCACACCCTAAGACGAACATATCTTTGACACGGTAGACTTTCTTCTTAACTATATATCCCTACTTCAAAAAAGACTTAGTCTAACTCAAAACGATTATACACGTCATTAAAGTTTATCAATTGGCCACAAACTTAGAACACCGTAGTCATTTGAAGAGCTATTAGCGTCCTGGCCTGAACTCACCCGAATCGAACCACTTCTTGAGAGCGTCTCCAATTTCTTTCTCGTTTTGATACATGTAGGCCGTATCAATGAGTCGAACTCCGGCTTCCAAGGCCCAATCCACAGCCTGTCCCACTTGGCCTTGGGAGCTGAGCCAAGTACCCAATCCCACCATGGGACAATTGAAGGTCTGCAGTCCCGTTTGAAGCATAGCCATGGCTAGATAGATAGACCGATGGATGGATGTGAGGGTCTGGAACCAAAGAAGAGGACTCACCTATACAATGCGGCAAATGGTACTTGCTTGCACTTTGAGAAAGTGTGATTCTGTGTTGTTGTGGGGGCTCAGGGCTGCCAAAGTCTGTTGCATCAAAGAGCCAAATCTAGAACCTTGACATATTGAGAAACATCCATAAATATGGAACCGACAGTTGCCTTTCAAACTTTTACTTATTGAACTTTGGAAAAAAGCGAAACTTTTCTGACTTCTCTGCTCCTGCCAGGTTGGTCAAATCTGGTAGTAAAAGTCGTCTTCTGGTCAGCCTTGGCAGTTTTAAATTTCACGCTTTCGCCTAGGCCAGGCCAGGAATCGATGCCTTATGTTAGAGGGCTTGACTAGCCCTCTACCTTAAGTGATGGGTATGAAAATGCTTCGGCCAAGACGTTCCTTGGTGTTTTAGCTGTATGAAGAAAAGGTCACGATGGTTGCAATAAACTAATAATCAAACAATTTATGAACTAATTTCAAGATTTCAGCGGCCAAGTCTGTACATAGTTTCGGGCAACATAATCCATTAAAAATTAGGCTATCCCGGAAAACCCGGAAATCCCACGGATTTTTGTCAGACTGCCGGGATTTGCCCAACCCTGACTTCCAGTCGATCGAAAGCAGCGCCTCTGCAATCAGAAACCATAGGGCCATACCCGTTGTCGAAGTCCCCAATTTGCAATGAAAACGAGCCCACCGGCCTAGCTCGCATCGCACACTCTAGCACTTCTAGCTGTTCTACCACTTAAAGCAAATTCCAGCTTGGAATTCTACCCAAGAAAACGGAGAGGTTAATGACACACACACACACACACAACCATAGAAAACCATAACTAGAATGCTTAAGTTCAACAGGAGCTGTACCGCATGAGCATGTTTTCAGGTCAGCTGACGCTGGTGGAAATGGGACAAAGATATTTCGTTAAATCTTGCTTCAGGCAAGTTGAATTATTATCATGAAACGTTTGTTATTCCTCTTTAATCTTAATTTCTTTTAAATCTAAGAAATATACAGGTAGAAAGAGTGGTAGAATAATAAAAACATGCTTTGACATTAGTAGAGCAAATCATGTACTCTATTGATTGCGCTTGTTTAGCAACGCATCTCGAAAATCTCGAAAGTGTAACAAAATGTATATCCGAAATTGCAACGCAATGATGAGGCGGCGATCGCAGCGCCCTTGATCGATCTATATATGAAGTTATCTATGCACACAACACTCATGTAAAAGACGCGTCATCTCCTTTTGCCTGGTTCTCGCTGATTGGTTAAGGGCCGTCACTTGACAGCAGCTGATCAAGGGCGATGAAAAATCTCAAAACAATTTGACACATTGAAGTAGCAGCTGCACGATGAAAAGCAGCACAAATTTTGGGAGGTCATTGGAGCACTTTTCATAACAGTAGAGGTACTAAAAATCCAAGATATAAATCTCAATATTGGACAATAACAGTTTCTAAGGTTTCAAAAAGTTTATTGCAAAAATGCGAAATTCTAAAATACAAAAAAATCAGCCGCAAAACGGCTTTTTTTCTTCTAAAATTAGTTTTTATTCATGTTAATGAGTGAAACTTAGACAGTTTATAAAAATACCTACCTGCATGAACCATTCCTTTAATGGATAAAAAACTGAACCTTCAATTTAATCCCTCAGCAAAGATATATGAAGCCACAAAAGTAGGAGTGATCTCTCAAAATTTAACGATAACGTCATCTTCCTTTCCCGCTTCAATGAGTCAATAGCGTTGTTTGGAACACTCGCTCTCGGCTCATTATAGTAACTGCATGCACACAAGGCAATCATTTCGTTGATCACTGTGGAGTGCGTCTGTATATCCATAATACGAGATGCGGTTGCGTGACCGACAAGAATAACCCTTTTTTGTTAGTACCATTTGGGTATAGAAAATACACATCCATCTATGAGATTTTATAATCCAGACGTGTTCGTTTCGCTCTTTATCAGGTCGCTTACCATGGCGCAGTAATCAGTGAAACCCTCGACTTTAGTTGCCCTCGCCGTCCCCGTTGCGACCATCCCTGTCACAAATCCGGACTCTGCCCGCCACCATGTCAAGGGCCATCACTGCCGCAAAGAACGGCCTTTTGACACGTGCTCATCATCTTTGGATGTGGAACACGCCGCAAGCAAACACCCCCACCCTCCTCGGTAAGCTCCAAGAGCTTGAGGACGTATGGATAGCATTTGAAGAAAAGTGGTCCAACTTCCTCGGCGACGATCCGTCGGAACAGTCCAGCCCGGTAGAAGCAGCCGTCACCAAGTTCATCAAGTTGTCAACCCAGATGGACGCCGACCATGCCGAAGCCGATGAAGAGATTAAATAGGTTGGGAGACTCATCGCCACTCGCGAAGTCAACGCGGCAAACGTTAACCCTGCAATCACAAGGGGCCCACAATTCTGGCTCATGGGAGAACTTAAACCGTTCACGTTGACTGCTACCTCGTCTCCCTTGAGATGCGCCGGTGGGTGAATTGACTCCAAGAGTATGGCAAAGCATTGAACTTTGACGCCACCATGGATGACGTGCAACTCGGCGTCTTCAGGGCCTTCCTTGCCCCCCAAACTATCAGCTGCAATCTCCGCCAAAACCACAGTTGACGATGTTATCAAGCAATTGGAGAGGCACTTTCTGACCCTGTTTCCCCTTTTCAACTGAAGATGGGACTAATTCCTGAAATTTCGCAAAGATGGTCGGAGCTACACCAACTTCATAGCGGAATTCAACCACTGCGCTGACAAGGTGGAGCTCGACACTGTCCGGCAAAGATTTGAGAGTGTTCTTTGTCCTCGTCAGTTGCCAGTCCAAGACGGAGCTCTTCAGGGAGCTCAGGAAGGTTAATAACCCAACCATGAGGACGCTCCACTCAGCCGCCATCACCTATGAGTCCATCATGGCGGAATCCAATACTTCCATCACACCCATCCACCATGTTACGCCCAACATCTCCAATTTTTGATCCCCACCATCCCCGAGACAACTAAAGTTATCTTGGCGGCCATGGAGGCTGCTTGCCGTGGTTGTGGAGCTCAGTGTCATGTCCAAGGCCCGGCATGCCCATGGAGAGAGAAGTGATGCTTCAACTGCAACAAATTGAGACATATAAAGGCAGTTTGTCGCTCATTCAGAGCCCAATCCAGCTCGCCTAATCAACAAAATTATCAAGGACGTCCTCATCAAAAAAGTCGAAATCAAACCGTACTCAACACGCCTAGTTGACGCCAATGACTCCATTGTCAAGAACTTGGGCAAGCTTACCCTTAGTGCAAGTGCTTGCAACAACACCGCTACAACGACAATTGACGCCGTTGTCTCACCAATCTCAGCCGGCCCTCATTGGTTGCCATGACCTGAAAGCTCTGGGCATCCTCACCAATGACTTCGCAGCAGTCCATCAGTGCAAGCAGAAATCCACCTCCTATTGCAGTGAGATCATTGCTATGATTGGTCGGCTCAAATCCCAGTAAAGTGCTGCCAAGGTCAAAAGTCCCTCGTCAGTCAAAGCAGCAGCCGTCTGGGTTGGTGAGCTGCCCGAGAACGCCAATGAGGTGGAGCTCAAACTTCCCCCTCAATCAAAGATGGTCACTGAAGCCATGAAGCAATCGGTGGACGCCGCCATCAAGAGGCTCAGGGCCGGCCCCCGCCTTGCCGTAATGATCCGTAATGCAGCCTCCAGGGGCGTCCTTGGCACGACCCTTGATGACGCCGCCGGGAAGCTTTCCCGCGGAGGTCCTCTTGATATTCACCTCAAGGACAATAAACACGGTTTTAACTCTTCTTCTACATCAGTTAAACCCATACACGTTACAACCCCCCAACAAGTCCCTATACATTACAAGGAGCCTGCTTCCAAGCTGATCTCCGACTTGGTCACATCTCAAATCATAGCCCGTGAGCCCGTACCAACGGAGTGGGTCTCACCTGCCCATTTTGTCCCCCAAAAGAACGGCAAAATACGTTTGGTTATCAACTACCGTCACCTCAACAAGGCCATAACACAACCGGTCCACCCATTCAGTTTCGTCCCTGATTTAATGCGACAAGTAATGCCTGAGGCCCTTGTTTTCGCCAAACTGGACGCCATGCACGGATACTTCCAAGTACCTCTCTCTAAAAGGGCCTCCAAACTCTGCACCTTCCTCCTCTCCAATGGGAAGTTTCAGCCATTGGTGGCTCCCATGGGTTGGAAGGGCAGTGAGGGTACAGACATAGCTGTTGCCCCACTAATCCGGAAGGGTTGGATGTTGAAAATAGTGGATGGTATGTTGCTAAGAGGGGGCTTCAGATCGATAGGACACAGATGAAGGTTAAGGCTCTCAGCCATGATTTTGGAGGTCCCCAAATCAATACCCAGACGACACTCCTCAAGCCTTGGTGCACAACCTATTCACTCTGTCCGTCGACCTGTCAATCCTTCCCCAAATCTAGGCCTATGGCTCGGAGGAATCACTTTGGTTTCAAACCTGAGCTAGTGGATATGTTAGCCACCAGTTGTCACTTCAAGTATTTCTAGTTTCTCAAAGAAAAGTCCTGATCGCTGCGCCCTCTGACAGTAGCCTTTCTGAATTTTGTCTGTCAAAACTTCGTCAGATCTCAAGGGCCTTCACGACCCTGTAGACGGTCGCCCTGGGGTACTAGTGTAAGTGGGTAAGTGTGTAGCTGGTACACGTCCTGTGCGGCAAAGTCGGATGATAGCTCCCTTGTTTCTTGTTTCATTTTTGTTTACGGCTTAGTTTTGTTTTGGACGCCATACTTCATTGGTAGAATCTGAAACCTTGCATGCAAAAAAGATTGTTCTCTTCTTGCACTTGTTTTGATTCTGAATGAAATTCAAAATTATCTCATTTGAGCACTCTAACCCAGGATACGTTATTTGCGAAATTCCAAAACCAAGCGTCATTCTGTGGGTCTGTAAACTAGTTACTTGCATCAATTTTCATGTATATGACCTCTGTTACCAAGACCAAACTCGTCAACCCTAATGAGCCTCTAACCCAGGTCTGTGCTCTAACCCCTGGCTTCTTTCTTTAAATCCATGACCATGTTTTGAGGTGTCACCAGGTGGATTCATGAGTTTGAATGTGCATTGTCTTACTTCCAAAAAAGATAGCACAAAGGTCAAGGTTCTTGAGGAACTAGCTTTAGATAGGCAAGTCTCGTTCATTTCCATGACAGAAACTTGGCTTCTACCAGGGGTCTTAGATGAAGAGGTAGCAATGGCTGGTTTCAATTTAGTTCGATGTGATAGAGTACGCCCTGATAATCTCATTTTTCCGCATGGGGGCGTATGTCTATATGTTAGAAATGACCTGTGCATTAGTCATGTAAAAATGTAGAATGGAAAAGTAGAGGTGTTAGTTTGTCACCTCCAAGGTCTTGATCTGTCCATTGTAACAATAAATAGGCCCCCCTTTTGTTCAGTAAGCTCATTCTTGTCAGCTCTCAAATTCATAGGAAATGAGTTGGACCAGTCAGTAGACAATAGAATTAAGGCCTCCATTGAGACAGATCAGTTGAACAAGGAAAGTAGAGTTGTTCAAGAGGTGAGGACGAATCCGAAGGCGTTTTTCTCTTATGCAAACTCTAAGAGAAAGATCAAACACCCTGTAGGGCACTTTGAGGTCGATGGAGAAGCCATAGACAATGTAGAGACTATGGCCAACATACTTGGAGATCAGTTCAGGATGCTTTATAGGCCATCAGTGACTTGAGACTCTCGAGCTCCCCTGGCCCTGATGGAGTAACATCTCAGTTTATGATGAGATGCTCACAGGTTCTTGCTCCTGTCTTCTCGTACTTGATGCGTTGCATCTTGTACCACGGCAAGTTCCCCTCTTCTCTGAAGGTAGCTCATGTTGTTCCAATTCTCAAAGGGGGAGATAAGTCACTCCCCAGTAACTACAGGCCAATTTCTCTCACTTCGAATATTGCGAAGGTGTTTGAGAAGATCATGAAGTTCAAACTTGTTGAATTTCTTGATATTCATGAAGTCCTTCCTCCTAGCCAGCATGGGTTCCGAGCACATTTTAGCACCGTTACCCAACTGATTGAACATATAGAGCAGGTTATTGAGGGGCTGGAGAGCCATGAATCAGTCGATGTAGTTTATCTCGACTTTGCCAAGGCCTTTGACAAGGTAGATCATGGCCTTTTAGTTAACAGGCTCCATGAGATTGGGATCCAAGGCAAGGTTCTCAATTGGTTAAGAAGTTTCATTTGTGGTAGGAAACAATTAGTTAAGGTTGAGGGATCTCTTAGTGACATACATGATGTCAAGTCGGGTGTCCCTCAGGGCTCCATTTTGGGCCCTCTCCTTTTCATTATCTTCATTGCTCCGCTTCAGAAGCTTGGTAGTTGTAATGTCAGTATCTCTTCTTATGCTGATGACACAAAATTGGTAGTTGGTAGGAATGGTCAGAACTCCGGTTGTCTGTTAGAGGTCCTAGATCAAATCTACTCCTGGGTTGTTGCGAGTAACATGGCACTGAATGGAATGAAATTCCGCTCAATGACCTTTGGGTCGACGCCATTAGACACTCCACTATTAGATGATGAAGGTAAGGACATTGAGCAGGTCTCATCCATGAAGGATTTAGGTGTGGTCCTCCAAGATAATGGAAAGTTCGATGAGCATATCCAGTTGAAAGTTGGTAAAGCTTGGATATATCGCACGTTTAAGTCCAGAGATAGTATCACAATGCTAACTCTGTACAAGTCGATTGTTCAGCCGCATCTTGAATATGCCTCTCCCATCTGGGCTCCAATTAGTTCAGCAGGTTTGCAAAAGCTTGAGCAGGTCCAAAGTTGTTTCACTAGGAAAATTGAGGATATAAGAGAGCTCTCGTACTGGGAGAGGTTAGAAAGGTTGGGATTGTACAGTATTCAGAGAAGGTACGAAAGGTATCTGATATTGTACGTTTTCAAAAGCATTCATGAGCTCTGTCCCAACCTAGGATTTAGGGTCAATTGTAGTGACCGTAGAGGCTTCATGTGCGTTTTGAGAGCACCTTCTAGCCCTCGAGAATCCAGGCTAGTTAAAACAATGAAGTCCAACTCTCTTCTTTCCCGGGCTCCTTCATTGTTCAATTTGCTGCCCTCAAATATTCGTAGGGCTTATGTAGGCGTTGATCCAGTAACAGGTTTGAAGTCAGACTTGGACAAGTTTTTGACTAAAATTCCGGATCAACCTTATATTCAAGGATGAGCCAGATCAGCCAACTCCAATTCGTTGGGCGATCAAATAATATATATATATATAAATAAAAGTCAAGTAAAATGAATAATCTTCTCGTCTTGAATTGCTGGGATTCCAATCCCGGTAGCGGTAAGGAAGTCCGCAAAAAAAATGCAATGCCTTGGATAAGAAGCTGTTGAAGGCCTTAAAATCCCCGTTTGTTTTAAATCGGGCAGCAATTTTTTTGGATGCCCCACTTTTGAATTTTAAACGTAACTTAGATCGTTTGAAGCGATCTCATATCAGCCTTACATTCAAGGGTATCCATCCAATAGCTAATTCAAACAGCTTACATGGCCAAAAATTTTGAAAACTATGACGCACCTCGACTTGCAGGGAATTTTACGCACAAACCTGAAATCAAAGAATGAAGGGTCAAGATCCCAGTAAACTTGGGAAGGACGTTCCTTTTTCTCAATAGCAACGGTAACGGTGTCGCGTTACTTTTTCTGAAAAGCAACGATAACGACAATTGGTTACTTCACGATTGATAAGAAAGTCAAAAGTCTTACTTTGATTGAGTGCGGCAAAGCTCGAGCTTTGGCTGATTCCAAACAAAACTTGAATAGAGGATCTTCAATGGTTTCAGTCAGAAATTTTACCTGATTTTTTTTTGTCCCCTTGGCATTTGATACCTCAAAAACTTTGAACACAGTACATGATTAGACACTTTCACTTGACACTATCATTTGACACTTCGAAAATACATCCCCTTCGTACAATGGGGATAATCAGTGGTTATTTATTGCTTGGCATATATTGGACAGTGCGTCAATTCAGACCAATCTAGGATCACGAGACAATTATTCAACACAATAACATCAAATGCGGCGTCTAAATAGGATAAAAATAAGATTGTATTCAAAAGAATACCTCAATGCATTTAGTAGCCTGGATTTCTTTGATTGTGCTCAATCTCTGCAGCAATTTGACACAAGCTACAAGTGCCACAAGTTAAAGCAACGACGACATCATTTGCATAGGTGTCCTGTCCGAATAGAAAATTACCCTATTAGTAGATTGTACTTGCTCGTCTTATTTGATTTGATTAAAATGAATAATCTTCTCGTCTTGATCTGCTGGGATTCCAATCTCGGTAGCGGTAAAGTCCGCAAAAAAATTTAAAAAATTAAAACAAAATAAAAACTTGAGCTGAGCAAGAACTTAGAGTCTTGACATGAACTTACCAAAACGTGTGGGTTCATGTGCCTTCTTCCTGCCTCCATCCACTTTGGGAAATTAAGAGGAGATCTGGCAGGTTTGGCTGGATGCCTGGTTGGACTGAACAATTGGACAATTGGGGGTGTCAACCCACTCAATAAATTTGAAGAGTTGGGCTACTGAGTGTTGTTTTAGCCAACTAGGAAGGGTATTTTTTTCATTAACTACTCTAAACTCTGTTGAATCTTGTACATGAAAAATCTCTGTCTGCGCACCAGACCTGCATTAAACTTTGGAAGCATGAAATAGATACAAGAACACGGGTGCTATTCATCAAAAGCATGCTTCCAACATCTTTTCCTGCTGACTTCTGTTGGATGAATGAAATCCTGAGCTTGCCGCTAATGACAGTTTTGGGCATTATTAACCAAAGGTTAGCATTGTTAATCAAGAATTCGCTCATGAAAAAAGTTAGTTTTCTAAACCGTAACTGGTACCATATATAGTTCTATGCCCACCTTTGCTAACCCAATAATATGAAATCCCAAATGAAGCAAACAATGGGTAGCCCTTCATTGAGCCATTTGCAGTATTTTGGCTCCCATGAAACTGATGTGAAAAAATTAACCATGTTTAGTGTTCTGTAATCTTGCATATTACCAAACAGTTGCCAACGGAGTCAAATGTAAACAATGGTTACAAACTCATGAATTAGGTAAGATATTGGAAGTGCGACAAGTTTTTGAAAAGATATGTTTTTTGATACTGTCAGTGAATAAACCCAGGCATGGAGAGCCTAATGTATGGGTGGACTACTGACCTCATTTATTCACAAAGCACAAACCATCCAAGTAAGCCAAATGGAAACACAGGAAGCCACCTTCAATGATAATGATATCCCCGAAGATCTCCTCTTGGCCTTTGTTTGAAGGATGGAGATACAAGACCATAAACAGGCGTCACCTCAGGCTTGGGGCGGGTTCAAAAGGGCTGGCAATGGCAAATGCCCGTACAAGAAAAGGAGATCAGAGATCAAGAGAAATGACCTGGGCCTTGTCTTCTTGCCTTCATATTACACTTTATTGATCCTGAGCCTGATCTTGGTGATCAACCTGAGAAGGACTTTAGTAATGCAGGACACAAAGTAAGGTCCCTCTGCTGTGCACAATTTGTTCACTTTGTCTGACGATCCATCCTTCTCTCAGGCAGTGCTGCCAGATGAAATGGATCGATTGTCACCCAACTTTTGCCAAAAATTACCAGTTTTATCACCAAATTTTTTGGGCTACAACGAAAAATAACCAAATATTAAAATGTAAACACCTCATGAGCTTTGTTGTTATTTAAAGGGCCGGCAAAAATTTGCAGATACATATGGTCTTTATTGACAACAAATTTGCCAAAAAAATTAACGAGATTTACACAAAAAAATGCAAATAAACTTTCCAAAACATAGGCACCAACACGTTCTGGAGGTTGTAAAGGCTGCTTTTGACTTCCCTATCAAGCAACACGTAGATGAAAAGGAAAATTATATCACGATATCTTCCAGCGTTGGGATTTGAACCTGCTGTTTCTAGCGTACAGATTTTGCCTTGTCCATGATACCCCCTAGAATGATTCGTATTTTGCACATCTTAATATCTTGTGAAAAAGATAAATATCAGTTCATTAACTAAGACACAATAATGCCAGAGCGTAGAAATGTATTGCAAAACAATTTTGTTAAGAAAAGTAAGTTTTTAAGTTTCAAAAAAGTATGGTAAGTCAATTTTTCCAAAACTAACCATTCACCTCATGACCATTTACCCCCCAAATCATGCGAACACGTCAAGATGTGCCTGATTTTTAAAGGAGTAAGTTCGTTACCCAAAGAAAACTAAAATTTGAAATAGAGTATCTTAAAAAATTGCAAAGATAAAAGAGCTATTTCAGATTGATGGAAAACATCAGCAGGTGTTTTGTAATATGTTTGCAATCTATTTCATACCTGTGTGTACTTTTTTCAAAAATATTTCCTATTTTAGCCAACCATACCCAACCAAAGTTGGATTTTTCGGATTTTTCAAAATCACCAGATTTCGAGGTTCTTTTTGCCGTAAATCACCAATCAGCAGGCGCAAAATTTTGCCCAAAATTGCTTGTAAAATCACTACACATCTGGTAGCACTGCTCCCAGGTTGGCCCCAGAGGATACGGTTTGTTTTGACGACTGAGCTAGTTAGTACACATTCAGCCACCAGTCACCTCTTGCGTTTCTTAAAAAAGTAGCCTTGATTGCTGCCCCCTCTAAGAGCAGTTTTTCTGAATTTTGTTTGTCCAAAATAGGTAAGACCTTTGAACAAACTGGCAAGTCCACCCGGTCAGAACACAAGACTTGCAGGGACAAAATTTGAACTCCAAGATTCGAAGGTGGGCTTAAAAAGATCAACTTCTGCAAACCCAACCACGTCCATCGCCAACTTGGCAAAGAACCACAATGTCAGCCTCTGGAACATTAGAAAGGACTTATAAGATAATCTTGGCTACCTCTCCATAATCTGTTTGGTCGTTATCCCTTGGTCAAAAGTGTGAGCAACGTCAAATCAGCTGATAAATGTAGGGCTCGCTCGTAGCAATACAATACTGGTTGAAAATCTCGCAATGAGAGGATCAAGAGCCCAGTGGCTCTGAGTGTTGAGGGACAAGCCTTGAAAAGTGGATTATTATGGCTTAAGTTCGGATCCTGATATATGATCTATTTTTCCAAGTTTTTCCAGACCAGTTATTGAAATGACAAGACATTAGTTTAGATATTTGTAATGTCCTTGCAACCGAGCTCCCACAGGCTTGCGCCACGGCCTAGGCGACCCCAGGTCCTTGCAACCGAAAGGTTAGCTTAGATTAGGTTAGGTTAGGATAAGTTAGGTTAGGTATGCTTAATTAAGGTAAAGTTACTTAAGTTTGGTTGATAAGGTTAGGTTACGATAAGTTAGGTTAGGTATGCTTATTTAAGGTAAAGTTAATTAGGTTAGGTTAGGTATGCCAAATTAAAGGTGAGTTAATGAGGTTTAATCAAGTCTGGATTGTATCAGCAATGGATCTACGTACTTCTTCAATATCTGTTGGCGTGGGATTTTCAGCGTAAATGACATTGCTCATACATTTGACATTTGACAAAAGCATCTCTTTTGGACTTATTGTCGCTCAAGATTTGAGGAGCAGGATCGGCAATCATGACACGTGCGTTCCATAGATGCATGTTTCCCTCTTCCGTCACAAGATTCCGGCAGGGTTGGCTTCGACGAGGAGGTTGGAACACCAAATCTGGTAGACCTGCCAAATCTGGGTTTGTCTTTTTCTCATATTGGCTTCCGTCACTTCCAATCCTTTGTGGGGAATTGGGCTTCGTTTCTTCTGTGCAATCAGACTCCAGTAGTGCCACTTGACTTCTTCGCCGCCAGAGTTCTTTCAAGGATTTGGCTGTTGGACTTGCGAACCGTGATTGCAACGACACCGTTTTCTTTATTCGTCTGGATGATCTCGATTCTAGCGACGGTTCCCGATATTTTCAAATTTGATTCCGTCTTTATGATGACCACGTCTCCAAATTTCAAGTTCAAAGGAGCGCGATTCGTCCATTTTCTGTCAACACTAAGCTCTTCTACGTGTTGTTTCTTTCATTGATCCCACAATTGGATCAGTTAAAAGTTTTCTTGTGGCATACAAGTGCAAGAAATTGCCTTGTCCATTCTCTATGGTGTGACAAACTACCTACCATATACTAAAAGATTCGGTGTCACAACCGTCCATTGAGATAGAATTTTTTTTCTTGGTTTGTTTTTTCACGGGCTTTTCTAACAGCTACAAAGAAAGCAATCCCCAGTACTATTTAAATATTGGTTATGATTCTTCTCTTTATCACCTTATATGATATTTGGTCTACCAACGAATTTGAGTTGGCAGACCGAGCTAGTCCTTGAATGTAGGGTTGATCTGGAATGGTATTTGAAAATTTGTTCAAGTCTGATTTGAAAGATGCAACCGGATCAACAAGGCCTACGTATTCCCTACGAATATTAGATGGAAGCAAATTAAACAACGAAGGAGCATGAGAAAGGAGAGAAGTGGATTACATTTTACAAACTAGCCTGGATTCTTGAGGGCTTGAAGGTGCTTTCAAAACGCATATTAAACCTCTACTGTTTCTGGAATTGACCCTAAATCCTGGGTTGGGACAGAGGTCATGGATGCGTTTGAAAATGTACAACATCAAGTGCATTTCGTACATTCTCTGAACACTGTACAGTTCCAACCTTTTTAATCTCTCCCAATGCGAAAGCTCACTTATTCCTAGTGTGATGTTCCTGGTGAAACATTTTTGAACTTGTTCGCTTTTGCAAATCTCCTGAACTCCTTCAAGACATTGTTTAAGCTTTTTTTTTGTTTTGCAAGTATTTCCTTCAAGTATTTATATAGATATGTTGGCTTTACCTCAAGAGCATCGTTCGAGTCCTTTTAGTTGACATCTCTTTTCTATCTTCCCTAACCTCATGGCTCAGTTACCTCTCTCCAAGTTGATGTTCTCAAGTCAATTAACAAGACCGATCAGAAAATCAATTATCAACTCGTTCTTATTTTGAATGCTGGATTAGTAGTTGTATTTCAAGCTAGAATTGGTTTGATTATTGAGCGTTTCGATTTGTAAGATAAGCTAAATTGATTCTAATTCATCCTAGAGCAATGCGGGTTGTTCACAGAGTGCGGTATAACGATTGTCGCAATCACCGGCCACCCATTTTCGGTTGGTGGGTCGACCAAAAAGACTCACGCATACCCCATTAACATGGGGCTCAGTCTCACCCCAATAAGTGAAATCGAAGGTTTCGTATTGGTTGTCTTTGCTGACCCAAACGAACGGTTTGGTGTCATAGAGAGGGGCGTTCCACGATAGATCTGCCGTAATTTCCTCAGATTTTAGTTTCTTTCCAGCGGTCCAATATGCTGTTCGGACAGTGTCATTGGCAAGGTAATCCATAATGAAATCCATTTCACTGTCTGATTTGATTTGAACCAGGGTAGTCGTCTCAGAAATGCTCTCACAATGCTGAAACGGGATTAAGAGGTTAGAAGCAACCTACCTTTTACAATGTTCTGGAAAAAGGATAAGAAATATTTCACTTACGTTTAAGCCTTCGAGCCACTCAAATTGCTTCTTTGTGTTCAAATAGCAAGAACGTTCATGAAGAGACCAACCATCAGGACAAGGTTTTGGGGCCTGGGTTGTGGCCACTTCATCCTCTCGGTCTTCTTCTCCCTCATCTACCTGGTCTTGGTCTTGATCTTCGACTGAAGCCTGGTCTTGTTGACCTTGATCTTCGATTGAAGCTTGGTCTTGTTGGCCTTGATCTTCGATTGAAGCTTGGTCTTGCTGGCCTTGATCTTCGATTGAAGCTTGGTCTTGCTGGCCTTGATCTTCGATTGAAGCTTGGTCTTGTTGGCCTTGATCTTCAATGGAAGCCTGGTCTTGTTGGCCTTGATCTTCGATTGAAGCTTGATTTTGTTGGTCTTGATCTTCAATGGAAGCCTGGTCTTGTTGGCCTTGATCTTCGATTGAAGCTTGATTTTGTTGGTCTTGATCTTCGATGGAAGCCTGGTCTTGTTGGCCTTGATCTTCGATTGAAGCTTGATTTTGTTGGTCTTGATCTTCGATGGAAGCCTGGTCTTGTTGGCCTTGATCTTCGATTGAAGCTTGATTTTGTTGGTCTTGATCTTCGATGGAAGCCTGGTCTTGTTGGCCTTGATCTTCGATTGAAGCTTGATTTTGTTGGTCTTGATCTTCGATGGAAGCCTGGTCTTGTTGGCCTTGATCTTCGATTGAAGCTTGATTTTGTTGGTCTTGATCTTCGATGGAAGCCTGGTCTTGTTGGCCTTGATCTTCGATTGAAGCTTGATTTTGTTGGTCTTGATCTTCGATGGAAGCCTGGTCTTGTTGGCCTTGATCTTCGACTGAAGCCTGATCTTGCTGGCCTTGATCTTCGACTGAAGCCTGGTCTTGTTGGCCTTGATCTTCGACTGAAGCCTGGTCTTGTTGGCCTTGATCTTCGACTGAAGCCTGGTCTTGTTGGCCTTGATCTTCGACTGAAGCCTGGTCTTGTTGGCCTTGATCTTCGACTGAAGCCTGGTCTTGTTGGCCTTGATCTTCGACTGAAGCCTGGTCTTGTTGGCCTTGATCTTCGACTGAAGCCTGGTCTTGTTGGCCTTGATCTTCGACTGAAGCCTGGTCTTGTTGGCCTTGATCTTCGACTGAAGCCTGGTCTTGCTGGCCTTGATCTTCGACTGAAGCCTGGTCTTGTTGGCCTTGATCTTCGACTGAAGCCTGGTCTTCTTGGCCTTGATCTTCGACTGAAGCCTGGTCTTGTTGGCCTTGATCTTCAATGGAAGCCTGGTCTTGGTCTTGGTCTTGTTCAGCAGACGGCGATTCTGTTTCTGTTCCGTTATCTGAATTGACAGAGCAATTATTTTTTTTAATCTGAAGGCTTTTTGATTCAATTCGGTTTTTTTACCTTGACCACACCAGGTGGTATTCACTTCTTTCATGACTGTTTTGGGCACTTGAATACTTTGGCAAATCTCTTTTGGCACATCCAGACATTGTTCCACTCTCTCCAATTGTGGCAAGACTTTTGACTTGGGATTGCACACCTTCTTGGGGTTCAAAGTACATCTTTCTCGTGGAACGTTTTGCACCGTCTACAAAATGAGCCGTTTAGTGTAGGAATGAAGTGCCGTATTTTTGAAAGATCAACTAACTCACCACTTTGAGCTGATCCTCGCACAATCTTTGGCCTTTCGTCATGGGACAAGCTTCGGGTCCGCAAACCTCTGTGGTTTCTTGTTGGCACTAGAATTTTAGATTCTCCCTTTAAGGCTTAACCATATTTCAAAATGAAAATAAAACAATATTGTTTCTCTCACGTCAGTGGATGGGATTGTCTTTTCGACCTTTTCTTGCGTCAGCTGACATTGCATCCTTGGAACTTGATAGCAATTTCCGGCAGGATCACACTTCTCATCTTTGACCACTTGGCAATTTGGCACACTCTCTTCCACTTCGACGACTTCATAGGTGGTTTGGCAAACTAAACGGATATTGTTGATGGATATCAACGTTGTTTGGTGAGGTCTCAATCAAAGATCACTGGCCTTACCCGTTCCATATTCTGATGAACACTTCTCTTCGCCCTGAATACTGCAGTTTCTGGTGAAAGAATCTCGGCAGACCTCAATTTTGATCTCATTCGCCACTGACTCATATTCGATATGGCAATCTTTTTGGAAGGCTTCTTTACACTCTTCTTGCTGATAAACCGAATGAACATCAAAATCAGTCCTCAAGATAGTGTGGACAAATTAACTTATCACTTGTTACCTCGACTGGCTTGAAATTGGTCCTGTAGACGAACATACAGGATTCTTGGACGTCGTGAGTGCATTCGACTTTCATATCGAACTCGATGTGTTCCACTTGCATAACTTTCTCCACACAGCCGTGGTTCTCATCCTCATCCGAATTATTCTCGTCACTATCGTTCTGAAGCAGACACACAAAACCTTTGAGGTCTTGGCTTTTGAAGAAAAAAATAGTTAGTTCTAACCGGAATGTTCCGCTCCAAATTCGATGAAATATCGTTAGGCGAGCGGATCTCAGGATTATTTATCACTCTGCCCTCAGAGGCCAGTACGCAAAGCTGAAAGGGTGAAAAGACGGATTACAAAATCACAAAGGTTGATAATCAAGCCTAGTTTCTCTGTTTGTGAAAATAAGTACCAACGCCAAAATCATTAAGTGAATTCTTGACATGTTGGTTGAAACTTGGAGCACATGAAATGCTTGAAGGATTGGATCCCAACTGATGATGATTTGCACGGCACTCAGCCACTTATATATGCAAATTTCGAGTCCTTGCCACCAAAGCTTCTTCCAGAGTGATCCGATGGACAAAAAGTGGACATTCCGTATGAATTTCGCATGCTATGCTGAAACGGGACCTTTCGCAAATCTTTGACCGTTGGTCGGAATGATTTCACAACAAACTGGATTAGAGGGACGCAATCAAGGACTTCGGGTTGGATTAGTTCAAATATCTGATGAGTGCCTTAGCCCATAAGCATCCAGAGCATCATATTCGATCCTTCACTATTGTTGGATCATTCGCAATATGACTGTCCTGAAGATGTTATTTATATTATATCTGCTTCTATTTCCTTGACTCATTAGTGGGTTATGCTCAATAAAGGCGAGTGTCCATCTTGGTTTAAAATCATTCTTCGGCAACTTTGACGCTAATCTGCAATGACGGCCAGAGGAGACATCATGCTTGATGGAGCTTGAGCTGCATCTTGACGAGATTCAGTATCCTTTTGAGTTCATGCCCTAGATGTTTTCTCCAGTAATATAGCCATTTTCCTTACATTTCAGGTTTTCTAAAATTTCTCCCGTCAAATGAGCCTAAAAGATCAGCAAACGAATGTGGAGTTTGTTGGAATTCATACGTATTGTTGAAGCCAAAAGCATCGCTCAATAGTTTGTATGAAACCCTATTCATAGATGCCCTTTTACAGAGAGATATTACCTCGGAATGAACATGTTTTCGGAACATATATCTTTCTTGCATCACGATGGTCATCGAGAACAGATGAGGCGTGACAACTTTTTTTTTTAAGAAAAATGCTTATTTTTTGCTCCAAGTTATAGAGTTGACGTGAGCTTGATCAAGGATGAAGCGAGTTCGATACAAATCATCAAACGGAGGCATATCTTTATTTATTTTCACCTCGTATTTCTTCTTTTTTATTTTAGACAATTTGGCGAAACGTTTCAGATTTGAAATCTGATCTCGTTTAAGGAAAGTGAATCTTGCTGATGTAAAATGACCATGAATTTGCAAGATCCAGAACAGGTCTCCAATTTGGTTTTGTCAAATATCTTGCGGTTGTCAAGCAACCCTGCACGGCAGTATTTTGAGCACTTCTCCCCAATTTTAAGATCCAAAGATTTTTGTTGTCACGTCTGGCTTTGGCAAAATATCACGCACAATTTACTTTACTGATATCTTTGCCTTACATACAATTTTGTAGTAAACAGACGTTCCATAGGACACTAAAAGTTGTTTTCATACAACTTGAAACCAAATCATCTTTGCATTGGCTTAAAATAAAGCATCCGAAGTGAAACCAAAGGTGAAAACTGATGCATTGAATGTTTATAAGAGCGGTTTCTTAATAATTAGTTCATTTGAAGGAACTTATTTTTTGATACTAAAGTTGATCAATTCTAATTAAGATTTCACCGTGCATTGATGCTTGGATAAGAGATATATATGAGTACCTAGAATAGAGATAATTTTGATGTGATTTAGATCAATTTGATGAAAGTTTCAAGTATCCGTGAAGAGTGCATTGAAACTCTGTCTTAATCGGTTTTGGCTAGACTTTTAATTTAGTCCATCATGGTCTTTTGTAGCTCACCCTTCATAGTTTCCGAATGGATAATCGTTTCATTCCTACAAGGGAAGGAAGCATTTGAATTTGAGTCTCTTTGTAATATTCAAGATGTCAACTTGAGCTTTTGAGAGATTCTGAGCCTTAGCCCATTTCGTTCAAGGGAGGGGAGAAATCTACTCGACACCGAACAGATTCTTTTTTTGTTGTTTGGTTTTTCACGGGCTTTTCTAACCACTACAGGGAATATTTATTGTTTATTGCATGCCCACTCAAGCATCAAATTAGATCAAATAGAGTAATGAGAAAAAAGCCGAACAAAAACGAAGAGAAAAGGCACCCGCAATGAAAAATGTAATAGCTTTGACCCTGGTAACACTAAGACTGATTTTTTTGTGGGCTTTTACCGAGTTTGTGACGGAACGGACGTGTTCCTCTTGACTCATTCGGATATCGTGGACACTGACGGTTGGCCAGGCCATTTTTTCTGTTTTGATTTTTACTCAAGCCCTGCCTTTTCAAAATATTTATTGACCAGGAGTTCCTTCAAAGTTGAATTGTGCCATCGCTGCTTGCAGTGGGTCGACCCAATTATTCATGTCAATTTTCAGCTTTATCGAACGATTGACCCAGTGGTTCAATCGAGCTGACAATTGACATTCGACATTGTAGCGACATGGGACCAGTCTCACCTGAAGAAGAATTTATTGCAATGACTCAAATTGGAGTTGTTCATTCTCAACCTTAAAAGGGAGGGTAGCTTGGCCCCAAAAAAATCGTCGGCTAGGTTGTTGGTTTTTTCCTTCATCTTCCGCATTAACAAAGCATGAAAGATCCAACAGAATTCGACTCACGAATCACGAATAAGCTCTTGCCTTTAAAACTATTATGAGTTTTCGTATTTTGGGGCCCTAGATTCTATTTACGAGACATTGGGAGTATTGGGAGAGACTAAAAAAATAGGGGCTGTTCAGTGTTCAGAGAAGGTACGAAAGGTATCTGATACTGTACGTCTTCAAAAGTATCCATGCGCTTTGTCTTAATCCAGGATTTAGGGTCAATTCTAGTGACAGTAGAGGTTTCATGTGCATTTTGAAAGCACCTTCAAGCCGTCAAGAATCCAGGCTAGTTCGAGCAATGAAGCCCTGTTCTCTTCTTTCTCGGGCCCTTCCTTTGTTTCATTTACTTCGCTCAAATATTCGTAGGGGAAACATAGGCCTTGTTGATCCGGTAGCATCTTTCAAATCAGACTTGAACAAATTTTCAAATACATTCCAGATCAACCTTACATTCAAGGACTAGTTCGGTCTGCCCACTCATTGGTAGACAAAATATTGTTTAAGGTAATAAAGAGAAGAATTATAACCATCATTTTATTGTATTGGGGATTGCATTTCCTGTAGCGGTTAGAAAAGCCCGTGACAACCCAAATAAAAAAAAAGAAAACATATTTCCGTCAAATTGACTCAATGATCGTCGACTCACGTTTCTCACGTGTAAACCTTTGAAACGACACCAAATATCATTTTCGTATTTTATTACATTTTTCAATATCCTTGGCCAATCGTTTTTCTATTTCGGTCAAACTTAGTCCATCATTGTGCTCGATCTTCAAAAGACCCCACAACCCTAGGAAAAACGCCACGCTCGCATAGATCCCAAACGCAAAAGGAAATCCAAAATAGCTAAGAAAATTTGGGTACGATTTCACAGCACAGACACAAAGAGCATTCGAGAAAGCCTGGAGGGTACCAGCACAAATACTTCGAATTTCGGTAGGGAAGGCCTCAGCTACTAGGATATGAATGACGTTCACTATGCCAAGGGCATGGCATGACATGGCTATCACAGTTGCCGCCACTGGGATCCAATTGTGGTGTTCCACAAGGTGCTTCATGTCAGGCGAAGTCACTTCCGTTGTCTGCAGCACGTTGTACAACATCAGGGTGACCAAGGACAGCGACAAGCACCATGAAGAACACACAAACACCAATTTCTTTGGAATATGATGGATTGCAAAGGAAGCCAGCCCTGCTGCTACCAATCGGACGCTCATCACCACCACCGAGGCCAAGACTGGGTCCAAGCTTGCTCCCGTTTCTTCAAAGATTCCGGGCATATACGTCGTCAGGATAGGGATGCCGGCACACTGGCTCAAACTGTATAGAACTCCAACGCAAGAAAGGGGCTGTAGAAATGCCTTGGTTCTCAAAGTTTGACATGCATGCCAGAAGGTGTTGGTGGGTTGGCCTTTGGATTTGGCTCTCGTTTCATTGTGCTTTGATAACATTTCCTGAAGCTCGTTTTCAAAGCCTTCTTCGCGGTAAAATAACAATGATATCCTGCGGACAAGGTCTGCATAAAGAACTGATCAAGGCCTAATTATCAGAATAAGTTGAACTCACTGGGCTTCATCATTTCGACCTTGTTCCACCAGCCAATACGGAGACTCTGGGAAAAGCATCATGCAGGCGACACTCAAAGCTGGAAGTGTGGTTGAGAGCAAAGCGCCAATCCGCCAATGGAAGAAATATCCCATAACAAAATTTATCAGCATTCCAAAGGCCAAGAATGTTGCTGGAAAGCATCCCACGGCATTTCGGAGGGACTTATGGACGGTCTCCGAGACATAAATACCTGTTCAAACAATCACAAGTGGAGAAATAAGTATGTCCTAAAACTATGGCTGGAGTTATACGAGTCTTTCTGAAGTGTAGTGCAAAAATGGATCGCCCTATTTGAGCATAAATAGTTCAAAACATTAACTTTGTTGATTAAAGGCTTAAACTGAAAGGCTAAACATTGAAACGTAATTTTTTGCTCGAATCAGTTGGGTAGCCGAGCTAAAATGTCTTGAAAACCTGTGATGACTAGGATACAGAACTTTATGGACTTCAAGAAATTCTACAAGTTTGAACTATGACATCTTGGAGAGCGTTTACTTTGGTCAAGTTCGTCTCTTAAACCCGGATTTCTAAGGAGGATATTTTTGGGGAAAATCGTCAAGATTATAGACTCATGTTTTACGCTTAAAGACTTCAATATTTATCATCAAGAGAGACTTAAATTTATCTTCATGGTGACTTTCAGTGCATCTCTTGTGAGTTTAAAACGTTATGCTTGTGTCATTTTGATTTAATAAAATCCAAATTTTCGAATGGGTGAGCTGAGCGAGCCCTAATTAAAAGTTGTCGGTTTTTTCCTCGTCCAAGTAGCTTGAATCTTTCCACACGTTCCGGTAAAATCCCCGAATTGTTCTTAAGAAACCTTGCTGAAGTTTTTTGAACCGGAATGTCAGCTTTTTAGCTTCAAGGACCTCGGTTAGGGCTCCCATCACGAGCGGATACACAGACGTATTCCAAAAATCACAATCATCAAAACGTGACCCTGCCTTTCTTGGTCTCAGAAATAGGGTTGCTATTATATTCGTTGGTGATATAGGGTTTTCATTTCTGTACACCTTTTTGTTTAAATTGGGAGCCCTAACAGAGGTTTTTCAACCTAAACAACTGATTTTCCGGTTCGAAACCGGTCACTAGTCGTAACTAGAGATGTAATGAGCCAAGAATTTTCGGACTGGGCTGAGCTAAGAGGAAAATGGCTCATTTCGAGCTGAGCTGGGTTCACATTTTTCAACTCACGAGCTGGGCTGGGCCCCAAAAAACAGGTGTCGAGCTGAGCCGGATTGATTGGGTTAATAATTCGAGTCAAGTCTGAGCTGGGCCAAATCCGAGCTAGCCCATGTCCGAGCTGGCTCATGATCGAGTTGACCCATGTCTGGGCTGAGCCAGATCTGGGTTGGATCCGAGAGACCTTGGGTGGATATATCAATAGACCTATTTATTGGCCAATCTAGTTTCTAATCCTCGTGTCACGTAGCACCACAATAGTGTCTTAGCCCAAACTAGGTGTTTAAAAAATGCAATAAAAGACAGAACATTTGAGCAGCTATAATAGGACTCGAAGCACAAGTTTATTTATATTTGTAGAGGATATGACAATCTCTTGCGTATATTCATGATCTGTTCTATTATTGCCAGAACTGAGCATTTTTGCATCCTTCACTTGATTGCTTCAATAATTTGAATTTGAAATGCTTTCTTCATCGTTTAACGCATTTGTACCCCTGAGCCCAGTTTTTTAAAGCCAAGGAGTGAATCCTAGATCGAGAGAAAGTCGTACTATTCTACATAAGTTGGATCTTTCCTCGATCTAAGATTCACTCCTTGGCTTTAAAAAACTGGGCTCTAGTTCGAGACAATACGATTCAAATCAGTTTTTGCCTGTTGTTACGGAATTTTTGCCACATTCTGTCCCCATTTTCTAAGTCGGATTTTTGCCATTGCTGACTGTACGTCATTGAGAACAAGCTCGTGGGCCAACCTTGACTTAATTGAAGTATTCACTAACAGCCTCACATACCTACGCTGGAAAATGACATGCCAGTAGCGAATCCAATGGCACCACGGGCAATGAATATCATCCATTTGTTTGTGGCAAAGAAAGTGACCACACAACAGATCGAGGCCACTGATTGCCAAATGATAATGCAGACTCTCCGACCAAAACGGCCCGAAAACCAACCTCCCAAGCAGCATGAGACCATACTGCTTAACGTGAATATGGTGGCTGCAATCAGGAAATCCATATTCTTAATTTGTTTTAAATGATAAAAATATCCATCTACTCACGAATCCAAGAGGCTTCATTGATGTCCAGTTGAATATCTTCGTCATCTCGTAGCTGATGGATCAGAATGGCCGAGAAACTCACTGCTGAGCCCGTGGATGCAGCCGTTAAACTGGCCGCCAATGCTCCAAAAATCTAACACAAGTGGATAACTGTTGCAAAGAATGGATTGTTTGGAGGATCACTTTTTCTTGCCGATTTCCTACCTGTGTCCAAACTCTCATTTTGATATCGGAAAGAAAGCTTCTCTTGAGAAGTCACACTCAGCGCTTCATTACGCGTAAATTGAAACTAAGATATTGCCCCCAGCAATTCCAAATGATGACTGAATGACAAGCAATTCGTTAGTTGACTTCAGCAAAGTACATCTAATGCATAACGAACGGGAAGATCGACTTCGAATAGTGTACGTATGTATTAAGCATGCTGCACATCAAGTCAGGCTAAGCAACTAGCGCCATTTTTGGTACGTGGTATTATTCATAATCCCGCCTAACAAGGATGGCATAGACTTTAAAGAGTCTGTAGCTAAGTGTATGAGTAAGTGCAATAAGTGCTGTAGCGTTCTTGAACAAGCATACTCAGGCCAGGGACTACTCACACTACTGGACGAAAGGTATAGGTACACGCCGCTCTATCATGGGACGTGTAAAGTAACAGCTGAGCCACTATCGCAGTAAAGACTATCATTATCGAAATCAGCCAATCCTTCCAAATCTTCACTTACAAAATTGTTCGCCGTTGTAAGAAACCAACGAGCAATGATGCCAAAGCATTTTTATTCGACATTCATTAGTACAAACTGTCACAACATGGAAAGTAAAAAAAAAAAGTGTAATAAAAAAACGGCACAATGCCATGTGCCAACATGTGTCATAAGTAGACCTAAAAAAAAGTTGCCTGTTTTGGATAGATTATTATTTATGTTAATAACTGTCAAAATGCATAAAAAGGAGTGAAAATGCAAAAACAAGTGGCAATAAGGCAAAAAGAATTGTTACACTGAAAAGAGGTCGTTATTACCTCCTATTAGCCTAATTCTTGCATTTTTCTCTGTTACAGAATCTAAGCGCACAACTGCATTTTCGAGGTTATCCTTAACAATAATACATAACAAGATTTTATTCTAATAATACAGAGGATTATATTCCTCATTCCTTGCAGCAGTTGGTAAAGCTGGTAAAGCCGCTTTTTGCCGCTGGTCGTATGGATATTATGGAACCACCTAAAAGGACAAAATCATTCCTTATTGAATGATTATTGTACAACTGAGAGCAACTTAAGATACACTACAGTAATCTTTACGATATATCAACTCACATTACCACAATTGCCCTTTTGAGGTGTAATTTTTTTTTGAATGACTTACAGTACTTCAATTGTCCTCTACTCTGCACCAAAGTGCCAATCATACTAAAATTTAGCATATGAATTCCTACAACTCATATCTTATCAAGAAAATTAAGGGGCTCAATTGCGATCTGATACAATGAAAGTGTGCGGCTGAAGGAACGAACAGAAAACTCCATTAATTTCGTTCTTTTTTGGTGAAATACAACAATTGCCAAAAGCTGATTTCACATCTTGTTCTAGCTAGAGACTAAAGTAAGTTTTAGTTAGTTCTTTACGTTTGAGCATGCAATTCCTCTCTTCTGCTGGCGCACAATGTATGACAGTAGAAGTAAGAGTACAATATATGCTCGTAGTTAACCATCTTAGAAGGGATATAACTAAATCAACATCCTTCAAAATTTTCGTCAGAACTTGACATAGTAATACCAAATTCGCAGCTTCGAAGAATGCAGATGTAATAAGATATAGGACTCGAGTCATGTAATCAAGAAGCTTTTTTGTTTATCTGCAAATCTAACTTTTTTCTTTCTATTTGGCGTAATAGCTATTTTCAACCAGCCTCTCTGATATGCTGTAAACTTCCTTAGCATAGACTACTATCACTGAGATTCATTCGCATAGAAATTTGTGACTTAATACTGTATAGATCAGAAATATCTGTAGCATTCAAGTTTAAGTCTTTTTTTGGAGATTAAGCCATCCGTGGGATTTTGGCCATTTCTCTATCACAACATTTTCTACAACCCAAGTCTCACAACCCAAGTCTTGCGCCTGTTGCCAATTTTTAACCGGTCAGACGAAGACGTCAAACTCTGCATGTGCTTTACTGTAACTTGTTTTCGTTGGGGTCGTCGACCCTTTGTGTGAATATGACCATGAGGTTTAGCTTCTAGAAACTTTGGTGAATAAGCAATTGTATTTTTTTAGAGAACATGCATCCTTGGATTGGCTATCATACTTGTCAATTTAGCTTGATCTCTCATCGATTTATGGGGGATATATAATATCCACTAGAATTTAAACCTAGGCTTCAAATCAATCTCTTACCTCAAAGCAACTCCACATCTATAGGGGCCCTTATTTGCAACGTCACACGGCCCACAGAAAACGGGAAGAGGCACGGTGGATTGCTGAATAAACTGCTCTTGCCTTGCTTTGAACGCAATTTCTTTTCCGCACAGTATGTGGCCCGGGGCGTTCAGTATAAATATGATTTTAATAAAATTAGCCAAAAACAACACAAACGCATTAAAATTCTTTAAAAAGGAATTGGACCAATCGGCCCTTTTTTGGTAGAGGGTGAGTGACAAAGCGCCCGCTGAAGTGCAGAACGTAAAACATATTTCGTGCAGCGTAAGGGGGCGATAATGAGGTCTTGAATGAAGCACAATTTGTTGAGTGAGGCACCAGAGGAATCAAAACATTTCGAAAGCTAAGCAACAAGCTTGTCTGAAGTAGGGCCCAAGCTCTTAAAAAAGAACATTATGACTCACCTCTTTTAGGATTAGCAGCTTTCGAAATAAGAATCCCTAGCTTGCTAAACAAACTTATCAATGACTGCTATTAAGTGTGTCGGTTAATAGATGTCCATGTCATACCTTTTTGTCACGTGAGATCAACCTTTGCACGTCTCTGTGGTATAAATATTCACTGAAAAGCACTAACTTTTACACTTTTTACACTTTTATGTCTTCAATGAGGAATTAAAAAAAATGATTTTCTGGCGTTGAACTTTTGTGGTGAAAACAAATCTATGAGTGGTCAAAAAGTAGTTTATCATTTGTAAATCAGATTGTTCAATTCAATTAGCAATCGATGTGCCCAGAGTATGTAAACGACATTTTGGCAAAATTTACCTTTACATTGCGCAAGGAGGGCATTAGCATACGTGCAAAAAGTAAAAAAAAGATAAAACCTACTTTCAATATATGGATGTCAAAAGACGGTGATATGTTTCAAAAGAATAAAGAGGAGGAAACAAGAATTCTTGAAATTACGATCTGCAAAAAGTGTTTCACTTATTTCCATGCACCCGTTACATGCTTCATATCGCATTGTGTTGCGTAACTTTAACTCAAAGATGAACTTGTTTGGAGACATCAGATCCAAGGTTATGGGCTGGAAACGGCGTCTAAACAAAGAACACTACTGCCTTTCTAGTCAGGGCTAAACAAGCTGTATTTGATCTTTTCACCACTTTTCGAAATTCGATTCCAGCTTTGAATTGCACGATTTGCAAGGCTCGCTCATAACATAAAAGAGCAATTAACAAACGTCTGTAGAGCACAGCTCCATACCAAGTTGGATTCAATCGTATCAAACAAGCACAAAGTATCACTTGGGATTGGGATCCTTGGCCGTTTCGAAAAGTTAACACAAACGTTCCAGTCCATCAAATTGGGTTGGGATCGTCGTCGCTATTTTTATCCAATCGCCTTTCAATTTCGGTTAAACTGAGACCATCGTTTCGCTCTATTTTCCACAAGCCCCAAAGTCCCATCAAGAAACACATACTGGCGTAGAACCCAAACGTGATGTTGAAACCGCAATAATCCAAGAGCAAGGGATACGTTTTGATGGCCATCACATTGAGGAAGCTGAAGAAGGTCTGGAGTATTCCAGAGGCAAAGCTTCTGATCTCGGTGGGAAACGATTCGGCTGCCATAATATGCAAGACATTGACCACTCCCAATGAGTGAGAGATCATGGCTGTTATGGCGGCTGCCACAGGAATCCACTGAAGATGTTCCAGGGTGTCCAATAGCTCTTCCGAGGCCAAAGCCGAGGACTTGATGAAGTTGAACATTGACAAAGTGGTCATAGAGAGCCCAACGCACCAAGAACAGAACACGAACACGTATTTCTTTTGTACATGATGCACCACGAAGGAAGCAAATCCGGCGGTCACCACACGGATACTCATGACCATGGTCGAGGCCAGAAATGAGTCCAGAGTGGAACCAGCCTCTTCGAAGATGCCTGGCATGAACAGGATCAGAATAGGGATGCCGCCGAACTGACAAATGCCATAGAGAATACCAACGCATGAAAATGGTTGCAGGAAGCTCTTGGTTTTGAGAGCGGCGCAAGATTTCCAAAAACTGGTGGTGGTCACGTTGCGATTGTTGGCGAGTTTCCTTTTGTGCAGGTATAATATATCCTGGAGTTCGGACTCATAATCCTTGCCACGGAAAAAGGATAAAGATTTCCTGAAATCATATTCCACTCATGAAACTACATACTAAATCTTGGTCATGTGTTTACCACTTTAGAGCAAAAAGAGTATTTGATAAAACTTTGTAAAACCATATATGTCTGATATAAAGAGCTTACAAAAAGCTTGTCAAGGTCTTAAGTACTAACATACGAAAAGGGCTCTTCCAGTCAATCACCAAAATGAATATGATAAACTTCATTCTCTTGTGCTGGTTTAGCGCAATGCATCAAAAATACAATCAAAGGCCATTAAGAACTGATTTGCTCTACATTTTAGGTAACATTGGCAAGCAAGCTTTTATTTTACAGCCCACTTACTTGGCTTTATTATCCAGACCTTGTTCCACTAGCCAATAAGGAGATTCGGGACAAAGCAGCATGGTGACAATACAAAGAGACGGGATGATGGTGGCAATCAAAGCACAAGTGCGCCAATGGAAGAAATACCCTGTCACATAACTGGAAAGCATGCCCATGGCCAAAAACATGGACGGGAGACATCCTATGGCGTTTCGAAGCGATTTGTGAACCGTCTCGGACACATACACGCCTAAAAATGAGAAGGATCCGAATAAGATAATTTCTCAAGATTTGCCTCTAGTCAGCTTGACACTTACTAATGATTGGGTAATACAACCCGTTGGCAAAACCAATCGCTCCTCTGGCCATGTATAAGACCCATTTGTTGGGCGCAAGGCAGGTTGCTATGCAGCAAAGCAAGGCCAGCATTTGCCAAGTGATAATGCACGCCCTTCGACCAAATCGATCGGAGAACCACCCGCCCATGAAACTGGCTGCCATACTACTGATCATCAATATTGTGGCTGCAAAGCAAAAATTAGCTCGAAAATGAAATCAACCCTACCGCAACCCTTGACTTTTCGCTGGCACTTACGGATCCAAGATGCTTCGTGAAGGTCCATTTGGAGTTCCTCATCTTCCCTAAGTTGATGGATTAACACGGCTGAGAAGCAAATGGCGGCGCCTCCTGAGGCTGCATTTAAACTTGCCGCCACAGCGCCAAACACCTAAAGTAACGAATCGTGTCAACTATCATGTAGATTTTTCTATGATTATAAGGCAATGATTAGTCTTACCTGAGTCCAGACCTTCATGATCCTGCTCTAATGTTACGCAAGAGCTGTTGTTTTTGAACAAGAAAGCCGCTTGACAGTTTCACCGTCTGAACAAAAGAGTCACGAGAGAAACTGTCAGAACGAGGACGAGCTCTGAACTGAGACTTTGACGTCGTAAGATCCGGAAAGGCACATGCTCTTGGCCCACGATGTTACTTAAATAGGCTA
>NC_081450.1:1388672-1388790 GCF_007210705.1 Tigriopus californicus | reverse complement strand
GCTGACCTCAGCAATGTGAGGCTGAAACTTAGCTAAAGGATTTTTTTTGAAAAAATTCGCTCCTATGACTTTAGAGGGTGTTGACTCCTCAATCACTCTCGACTAAGAGCTATATACG
>NC_081450.1:1388135-1388641 GCF_007210705.1 Tigriopus californicus | reverse complement strand
CATACTACTGATCATCAATATTGTGGCTGCAAAGCAAAAATTAGCTCGAAAATGAAATCAACCCTACCGCAACCCTTGACTTTTCGCTGGCACTTACGGATCCAAGATGCTTCGTGAAGGTCCATTTGGAGTTCCTCATCTTCCCTAAGTTGATGGATTAACACGGCTGAGAAGCAAATGGCGGCGCCTCCTGAGGCTGCATTTAAACTTGCCGCCACAGCGCCAAACACCTAAAGTAACGAATCGTGTCAACTATCATGTAGATTTTTCTATGATTATAAGGCAATGATTAGTCTTACCTGAGTCCAGACCTTCATGATCCTGCTCTAATGTTACGCAAGAGCTGTTGTTTTTGAACAAGAAAGCCGCTTGACAGTTTCACCGTCTGAACAAAAGAGTCACGAGAGAAACTGTCAGAACGAGGACGAGCTCTGAACTGAGACTTTGACGTCGTAAGATCCGGAAAGGCACATGCTCTTGGCCCACGATGTTACTTAAATAGGCTA